>NC_064565.1:78592072-78895103 GCF_937001465.1 Orcinus orca
TTAATTTTCATATTTAAGGAATAAACAGGAATTGAGGAAAATGATAAATGGATAATAATAATTTTTTGGAGAAGTTTCAGTGTGAAAGGTAACACAAAATGGAGAATTGGCTGGAGGGGGATATCAAAGTAAAGAGGCTTTTGTTTTTGTTTTTGTTGCTGTTTTTTTTTTGCTTTATTTTTTGGTTTTGTTTGTTTGTTTTGGTAACATGAGGGCATGTTTGATACAAATGGTCATGACCTAATTGGGCAAGAAAATTGTTGATTCAGAAATGAGGCACTAGGGACTTCCCCGGTGGCCCAGTGGTTAAGACTCTGTGGGTTTGGTCCCTGGTGGGGAACTAAGATCCCACATGCCATGTGGTGCAGCCAAAATGTTTAAAAAAAAAAAGAAATGAGGCACTAGATATAGTTTTATACCAATGGGTGTGATCTAATAAGGAGAAACTGCTGATGGGAGAGAAAGATAAAATTCAGGGAGGGCATATTTCAGGAAATAAAGAATGAGAATCTAGAGCACAGTGGTATTTGACCTTTGATAGAAGCAAAAATACTTTTTGTGTTTAACAGGAGGGAAGGCCAAATTTTTTTGGAGGGTGGAGTGTGGACTAATATTTAATTCCTAACTTCTACTATGGATCAAAAACAATTACAGATATACTGATACTTGAAATTATTTCAAATAATGCATATGTTAAAAAATAAGAGAACACAAAGAAAATAAAGGAGGATCTAATAATCTTGAAGCAAGTACATGCTTTCTAAACATGAGACTCAAGACAGAAAACATAAGGGATTATACTATGATAGTTTAGGTTCATTGCTTTAGTTGGGTGGACTTGGGGAAGTTATATGACTTTCTTTAAAGGGATTTTTTGTTTTCCCATGTATAAAACATAGAAGAAAATAGTATTTATTTAGTAAGTTGTTGTGGAGTTAAATAAAATAAAAATATATAAAGTACCATCACAATGTTTGGGAACAGTTAGTACTTGATTATTGTTAGCTATTATTTATTGATTTAATAACAAAAAAGAAAACTTTCCAAATTTCATATCTTTTTGAATTTTTAGTCTCTGTCAAAGCAGTATAAATAAAATTAAAAGGCAAACTGAAAAATAGTCTAGTAATCTAACCGAGAAAGGATCAGTGCCATTCACATATAAAGATATCTTATTAATCAATAATGACACATGAAAATATCAATAACAAAAAATAAAACTTTAAATGGATAATAAATTTGTAAAATTAAACTTGGTATTAAATGAATTTCAAATTATAGAATATTCTGGTGGTTGCCTGGGGTTGGGGGTGGAGGAAGTGGGGAGATGTTTGTCAAAGGATGTAAACTTTCAGTTATAAGATGAACAATTTCTGTGGATCTAATGCACAGTATGGAGATTATAGCTAATAATACTGTATTGTATACTTGAAATTTACTGTGAAAGTATATCTTAAGTTTTCTTACCACAAACAATAAAGTTGGTAATTATGTGAAGATGTGTTAATTAGCTTGATTGTGATAATCTCTTCACACTGCATATGAATATCAAATCATCACCTTGTACACCTTGTACACCTTAAATATATGCAACTTTTATTCATCAATTACACCTCAATAAAGCTGTAAAAATACCCAGAAAACAAAACAAACAAAACTAACTGTGTAATTTACCAAAAAAATCATCACTATGATACCATTTTTTGCTTACTAATTCAGTAAAGGTTAAAGTGAAATAAAATGGCATGCTAACATCATGTGTGGATAAACAATTGGAGATCCACAGCAAATGTAACCACTTAGATCCCTTACTAATAGTAAATTAAGGAGATCAGTGGTTATTATTCAATTGCACATATCAGATATTACCTTCTAGCCTACACTGTCATGCCATCACAGCAATGATTGGGTCACTCTTGTCAATGCCTAGCACAACATTATTTACATAGGAGAATAAAAAAATACCTTCTGAACCTAAAAACTTAATATATATATACAAATAATATTTATCAAATCAAATAAAATTATTTGACTTAATATAGCTTTTATAAAATAAGAAAATGAACTTAGGATACAGTGCTGTGTCCCTTTACAATGATTGAGGACTTGCATGTTTTCTTGGTGCAAACATAGATGGTAAACTTTATGGCAAAGCAGATGATGATCAGGGATATAGAAAAAATAATACATGAAAGCTATGGCATATCAATAAAAATTGTTCCAAATAAAAGTGAGGTTTTCTTTCCTTAGCACACTATTCATAGGGAATTATGACCACTCTAATTTCATAGCTAAATTATCTATTTTATATGTGGAGCATGATTGCAAACTATTTCTTGTATAAGGAGGAAAAAAAAAAGACTTGCTTTTCTATGTTCTATATATTGGCATACATCTATCTCGCTTTTTCTCTGGAAGATTTATATCGGTAGTTCTATAGATGGTAGAGGCTATACGGAGGCATAAAAAGCATTCGGTTAAAACTGTTGCAAACAAATTTGCTGGCAGCATAAACTCTGTTGATTGAGTCTTGTGAGTTCATATATCAGATATTCCCTAAACACTCATTCAAATTACAAAGCCAAAAAACATGTGAATTCACGCTATATAATTTGTTTCGAACTTTTTTTCCTACATTTTTAAAAATGATTTTTGAAATATGTGAGTTTTTATTTTGAAATTCAGACAATAAAAACTCAATTCCTATACCAGTTATCTCCTCAAAACATTATTTGTATAAATTTTAGTTGCATTAAAGTCATAGTTTTATATTAAATAAATCCAACAAACGTGTCCCTTTTTATTACAGGGTTTTTAAAAAATATAAGTAGTATGATCATTTATTTTGTTTGTTCTAAAATAAATAGTGGATTCTTTGGTTCCCAGATAATGTTTCATGACCATATGGTGACTCATTTTGAATAATGCCTGGCAATCGAAGTGACAATAGCTATTTCTTCATAATTCCCAACAGAGATTAAAAAGTGAAAAATTCAATCTTTTGAATCTTTTCAGAAATCTTGGTGCCTAATTAAAAAAATATGTAGGTGAGTTTCTTTTTTATTTATTGTTTTACTTATTGCTTTGTCTGTATTTAGACAGGGTCATGATTAAACTCTTATTTTCCTCAAAAATAGAAACAAACAAAAAACTTAGGTCTTCTATGCTTTTACACAAAAGGGAATATAGTGCGGAGGAATAAATCCTGGGCCTGGAGTCAGCGGAGTTCAAGGATAGGCTCTGTCACTTTCTAAGTGAGTTGCCTAGATGCACTCCATCTCTCTAACTCTCAATTTTCTCAACTACAGAGCAGGGTTGTAGCACCACACTCTTCCTATGTCACAAGGTGATGGTAAATAACAGATTGAATGAAATAATGCATCCTAGCTAATATCAACTGGGTGCCTAACAGGTCCCAGGTACTGTGATAAGTATGTTTTCACATGCTCTATTCTTTTGATCCTCTCAACAACCCTATGAAGTATGCATTATGCTTACCTCATTTTAGTAGTAAAGAGAGTCGGCCTAAGAGAGTTTAAACAACTTTTTTCCAGGTCACATGAATAGTGGGGCCAAGACTAGATCCCAGATTTTGTGATGTAGGAAGCCATGCTCTTGCCACTAGCACTGGCTGAGAGAATTTGCACACCAAAGCGACCATGCTTAACAGATTTTAATTGTTTTGAATAAAAAGATTCAAGTTATTTGACAGCTATTTTCATTAAACAACATGTTATAATAGATTTTTAAAGAAACATTTGGAGAATCTAATGAATTTGGTTCCTTTCTTACCTTGCACAAAGTACTCTCTTTGCCTTGGTTTCTGCCAGTTAAAAATGAGGGAGCTATTAATAGGTAACCTCTTCTAAATTCAATCAATGCACTAGATTGAAGAAAAGAGATAGCAATTATCAATTTTTTAAGGATAATTTAAAAAAAAAAAAAAACTTGGTTTTACCCATATCTTAGAAGGCAATCAACTGTCCCAATTTATCCAGGATTCAGGAAGCAGGACATGGGATTTTGAATGCTAAAACTGAGAAAGTCCCAGGCAAATCATGATGAGTTAGTCACTATACTTATAAGCTTAGAATTAATCTTCTTTTATTAAATAAGTCCAGGCTTAATTTCCATCCCACCAGGTACCCCTTAATTTCCTTCCAGTTGATCAAAGAGTCTCTGCCAGAAAAATTTTTTTTTACTGGAATTCGGACCCACACCTATTGTTCAATCCAGAACTAAACTGGAATAAACAAGTAAAAAATCTCAAGTCCTGATGAATTATATATCAACCACATAGTTTTTTGGCTACAAGCAGTAAAAACTAATTCAAGATTGCATAAACAAGAAAATCAATTCCTTTATTATAATGATATGGGGCATCTCATGGAAGCCAATGCAATAGGAATGCAGTTGTCCCAGGAATGAACTAGAACCAGGGACAGGAAGACTTCCCTTCGTTTCTCATTTGTTCTTCTTTTTTGTATTTCCTCCTACCTACCTCTGTCAGCCTTGTGAACCTCAATCTCACATGATGAAAAACATGACAGGTACAGCTAAGGTGTAATATATTACAGCTAAGGTGACAGACCTTAAAAGACAAGTTTCTTTGGGTCCAATTTCAAATTCCTAGGAAAGAGACTGATGTCTGTCCTTTGATCACTGGCTCAATCTTTGCCCTGAAACCAGGGCACAGGGTCATGATATAGGAACAAGACTGCTGAGAATCACTTCTGTAACCAAGTGGATATGCCCAGGTAGGGCTGGTTCCCAGAAAAAGAAAAGGCTAGGCAGACAATATATATGGTGTCTAATATGCTATCTTACTTAGCTTTCAGAGGCAAAAAATAACCCACACACATTTGCTGAAAAATAAAATGTTAAAATGAAACTGCAGGTTCATGTCTGATGGCAACCAAGAACTTGTCCAAGTTTCTCTGGTCTTCATCTTAAAGTCGTTATTTTTTATTTTATTTTTTTGTGGTGTGCGGGCCTCTCACTGTTGTGGCCTCTCCCATTGCGGAGCACAGGCTCCGGACGCGCAGGCTCAGCGGCCATGGCTCACCGGCCCAGCCGCTCCGCGACATGTGGGATCCTCCCGGACCAGGGCACGAACCCGTGTCCCCTGCATCGGCAGGTGGACTCTCAACCACTGCGCCACCAGGGAAGCCCTAAAGTCGTTATTTTTCAAAATTGAAAATTCTGGCGCAGAGTTATGTCACACAGACCCACAAAGTATCCAACACTATAATTTGCAATAATTCTGGAGAAACAAGAACTTACTTCCTGCTCTAGGAAGTCACTTCACAAATAAAATAATTCAACTTACAAAGAAGAAATATGTTTAGATAGCCTCACCAAGTTAATGTTGTTGAATGAAGTATATCAGACTATTTTGATCCTTTCAGAAGAAATGAAAGATAAAGAAAAGCAATACTATTATGCAACTGATACCTTGAAATCTTATGACTAGGGTCAACTTCTTTAAGAAGCCTTTTCTGACAATTTCAGTTCTTTCTCTGAATTTGTTTATATTTAGAATTAGTACCATTATATATTACTTGGTTATTTTAATTGATTATTGTAATGTATTGTGAGAATATAAATTACTTGAGAGTTGGGCTAATATTTTTATACTTTTTAATGTCTCCTTTTCTTCTTGATCTTTATTTTTCTTTTCTTCCCAGTCTCCTTTCTTGCAATCGCTTCTTCACCATTTATGGAACAATAAATAAATTTATGGAACTATATACCTTTCTATAACCTGGGTGCTAGAACAGACATAAAGAATAAGTAAGAACAAATACTTATTGAGTGGTTACTATATACCTGGCAACTTTCTAAGTGCCTTACATTGATTGTCTCATTTAATCCTCCTAGAAAACTAAGGTGTTAGGTGTTATTATTTCCCTTATTTTACAGATGAAGAAACTAAGAAACTAAACTGAGACTTTAGTAATCTGCCCAAAACCCCAGGTAATAGGGAGCTTTCAACACTTGGCATACTCTTAACTACCATATTATATGCCATTGCTACACTTTAGAAAATTTTAGATTCCAAATAAATTTTGTGACAATTTAGGATGAGTACTCCAGTAATTTTATTCTCTCCTCTCTTCCCACATTCTATATTGCTTAGTGGCTAATTTGAGCTGTAGATATAGTTGGATTCTAGTAAATATTTTTTGATTACTTAATATTTTACAATAAAAAATAAATAGGAATTACATTGTATACACCTGGAATTTGCTTGCTTTGATCTGATGCTCTATTATAGAAGTTTGCTTTTTGTACTCAGAAATCTTGTTTAGTTTGAATCCTCATGACATACTGTGTTTCATTGCCAATGTCTGACTAATTCTCTATACAGAGATGAAATCAAAATTACTTATTTCCTGTACAAAGTTTATGAATACAAGAACTAGTTTTAGTCTAGCTGGGTCACAGACTGTGAAAAAATGATGTACATTCCCTGGTGAGGTCAGGGAGCATGCATTCCCCAGAAAGAAGAATCAATGATTAAGTGAGTGATCAAGTTAATATAAAAATATTTACATTAAACATAATTTATCTTCAAGGCATATTTTCCAGCACATATATAAATACAGATGGCTTATTAGACTTGGAAAATTAAGATATAGAATTTACTAATAGAACAGGGCTAACATTTAAGTGGAGAATTTCTATTTTAGTAAGATTTTATTTCTTTGCATAAGGTATCTTTTATTCTATATGTGCCATCTTCAGCTCACTTTCAATCATACCAGATAATTTGTAAAGGTCTTGTAACATCAGTTCCTTCACAGTGTTTCAAACAGAGTCAAGGCAGGGGTTGTGGTAAACTCTATTGCGCTCATGTTAAGCCTTTGTTAACTTCCTTTAATAAAAATGGAACAAACAACAACAACATAAAGCCAATTATGCCAATAAAAATAAGGATATCTATTTAAAATAAGATAAATTGTTCAAAGAGTAATGTTGTAGTAAGAGTTTTGCTTGGATAACCAAAATATACTCATCACTACAAAATACTTTTTGAATGATCAAGACTTGAGTTTTTTATGATTTATCTAAAATGGTAATGAAGAACCAACCATTTGGCAAGAAACCACAGAACTAATGAATCCGACCTAATGTTTCAGACCTGAAATCCTCATCCTCACAGGAGGCAGGAAAACATGGCAAAAGGATACACAGTTCTCACAACAAAGACAGCCAGCTGTGCCCACTTAGAATAGGGGTGCACTCCCTGGAGAGAATGGAGAGGGGTGGGATATTCAAATGGTCCCAATTAATGCTTCTGTTGTTGGCAAGGCAAACCAACAGCAAACGTATAAAGAGAATATATGGCACAGAAGAGGTCCAGAATTTTCTAATTCCTTGTTGGCAGAACAGAATCTGTGGGAGGAGGAGGAACAGAATCAGAGAAGGAACAGAAATGCCAGTTGTTGAAGGAAACTAGGAGCTCTTTTAGCCCAAGAAAAAGCTGAAGTCCAGAAAAATCAACTGATATGCTCAAGTTCACATAACTCATAAGGAAAGGTGCTCTTTTTCTTCCAACTCTGAGTCCTTTCCACTACATCTTGTGGCTTGCATATCTCTTGCACTCCTGTTAGCAAGGGAGAAGCCTCCTCCCCTATCTCCACCTCTTAAATTCCTTTAACTGCAAGCAATTTATTTTGTGATTTCAGGAAAAGGGGCTATAAATATTCTTTGAATCTCTCAAGATCTGCCAGCTAATTAGTTGATCCATTACTCTTTTAAGCAAAAGGGAATCTTTGTTATTCTAGTTATTCTATACATGAGATGTTTTCTTTACTTTTAAAAAAGCACATTTTTGCAATTTATTGATTTATTCTGGAGCTGCACTAACTAGTTATGCAGAGGTGTAAAGACAAAAATAATTTTTTCTCTTGAAGCTTAATTTCTGTAGGGAAGATTATTAAGATTATTAAGATATTGAAATCTCCAGACATAAAATCCTTGACTATTTATGGGAATATATTCAATATAATTTTCTAGCACTGAAGTAAGCTGGAGTAAGCAAGTCATGTGCAGATAAACATTCCGAGATCTTTTATGACTTCTGAATCGGACTCCACTCTAACATTTCAACTTGTTATCCAACTTTATGACTCAAGACCCACTCAAGCAGGCTAAGCGCTAGAGATGTTTTACATTATTGAATGTGGTATTTCAGGTACTAGGTCTTGTAACCGCAGTGCATGCATTATCCCATTATATACTCAAAGCAGCCTTATAAGTTAGATAGTATTCTAGACCTCATTTTCAGATATAGTGATCAGGATGCAGGATTTATGCTACATTTATAATAAATGGAAGAACCGATATTGGCCCCCACGTCTATTTGAATCCAGTGTGCCTGTACTTAGTCACTATGTTACATGAAATTAAATTATTTTTTATGTCCCATTCTCAGGACATATGATGCCTTGTTATGCCCCCATGTCCTTATTATACTAATCGCTAGAATTCAATTGACCAGTATTCAGTCTGACATTTTCTACTGTTGAAATAATTTCACACTTTAAGAGACTCACCACTGTCAATTTTTATATGAATCCTACTTGAATGCTTCTAATTAGGATTAATCATATCCACTTATGAGTTTCTCAAGTAGTGTTACACAACTTACAGGACTTTGAAAGGCTATACATCAGTTTATAAACTACTTAATGGTAGAACTAGAATCTACTTGTCCTTAAATTTCCATGACCTAGGTCAGCATGTAGAAATAGATATGGACTCAAATTAATTGAAATTAATTGAAGAAAAGCCTGTACAAGACTGTATTTTATAGCTCCTTCCCTATTTGTCTTTCTTCTGGTGCTGCATGTGGAAAAGAACAGTTTTGTAACCAAGTCAGATATGTATTTCCCTTTGGTGAAAAACTCTTCTGTCTCTTGTTTTTCTTATAATCTTTTTATTTTCCATGTTAAATCTTGAGTTAACTTATTTCCATACAGAAAATTTCACATAAGAATGAACCGAAGATTAACAATTAGGTATTCAAAGCAATGTGTGAACATGTGTATATGTCATGTGAGTGTGACCGTGTATAATGAGAGAGTTACCTCTCAGGAATCAGAGTATCTTTAGATATGCTGATTGTCACCCCCACCCCCCAGGAAAGACCTCTTCATCCTACTGTCTGTTTCTGCTTTTGTGATGGGTGTGAAATGACAAGATACCATTATAAGATTGTTGGCTGTCAATATCCTTATGGGATTTGATGAATGTGTCAAACAGTAGAGTGCATAACACGCTTTAAGAAATAGAACATTTGTTTCGGGAGGTAAATGTTGACACTCTTTTCGGTTTTGTTAGGGGAATGAACTCCTGGAACACTTCAGAAGGTGAAATTCTTGTATGGAGCCTGTTAAGCATTTGATTTTCTAATCCTTTACCCCTTGTAAAGCTAAATTAGAGTATGCCCAGATTTTCAAATATCTTAAGAGAATAACAGTAATTATTAGAAAAGCAGCTTGACTACATTTCAAATGCACCAATTTTGGGGTTGTATTTGAAATTTGATAAGCAATATATATTCGAAGAAACCAAACCTAGTCAAACAGGGACAAATCTAACCAAACTTATTCTTGGTTCTCAGAACTATTGACCCTGATCTTACAGAGAAAGGTGTGATGCTCTCAAACACTGAAATATCTGTAAAGTATTGCACAAACTAACATAAGCAATGTGTCTCCATGACCTGGCAGATACGGTAATGTGTTAAAGCACGTTGGTAGTGGGTAAGGGGGACACCAAAGGGCTTCCTGTCAAGACAGATATTATTTGAAAACATAGTTACACCCTCTGTGTGTCAGTCCTGTCAGGAAGCAGAGTCCGGTTCAGATAGGTTCAATACAGAGATTGAAATGAAGGAATTTCTTGTGGAAACCAGGCAGAGTAAGTTACTACCATCCCTAACCCTAAAGGCAGGAAAGAAGAAACTGTGATATAGCAAAAACTGAAGCCTTTGAGGAGGGACCTCTAGACAGAGGCTTAGTCATCAAGGGACACAGCCTCTAACAGAAATGCAGTTCAGAGCAGGGTGGGAGCAGGAAAGATATGCCCCAGACTCTTTCTGTTTTTGCTCTCTGATCTCCTTGTGTCTGCCTTGGAAAAATCGAAGGAACTTCGGTGACAGATTGTGTGAGAGTCAGCTTCTTGAAGTATAGAGACAGGGAAGGGCAAACAACAACCCGAGGAGACAGGATGCTAACAAAATAGAAACAGCACATTCTCTGCTCAACACTACATTGAGAAAAATATATATAAAAAGAGATGACCAAAGCCTTATACCTAGAAAAAAATCAAAATGAACTTCTCTATCGAACAGAAATTGAGCAGTAACATTAAAAAAGGTAAAAAGGAATGGAGCTGCAGACCAGCTACTAGTAATTTGTTACCTACAGTGAATGCGGTTGTGAAATGTTCAGTGCCTTCATTAGAGAAGGGGCTAGAACTAATACACAGCTTGATTTACTCTTGTGGGTGTCATCTTCTCTCAGAGGGGTAGCTGAAAGAATTTGCTGTCCACTGAGATACAGCCTTGGGGATCAGCAAATGACCCAAGTTCAAAATGAGCAAATCTCACAAATCTTATGGGAAAAAATACTGTCAAAAAAGATAGCGAAAATCAATAATAAAAATTATTTCACTCCATATTCCGGTTGCTTTATGTTATAATTTGCAAAATTATTGCATGTAAGTATAGTCAGGATTCTCAACATGATATTAGAAATAGTAATAAAAATTGTAAAGAACATGAATTTATGAACCAAAAATTGAGAAATGAAAACAAGTCAATAAAATATTGAATATAAACATATGTTTGGATATTTAAAACTCCATAAACTTATAAACTCTACACAATAGTTGATACAACAGAATTAGTAAACTTAAAGGTAAACTGTGGCATTCTCCCCAATGCATAAAGATACACACTTGAGTGTGTGTGTATGCACAAAGAAATTAAGAGGCACTGAGGCTACATTGCGAACCCCAACATACAATGAATCAGAGTTGCAGAGAAAGAATATTTTTAAAAATAGCAGAGGAGCTATAGCTAAAGAAAGAGCAGTGTTGGTAATTTTTCAGAATTGAAGAAAGTTCTGAGTCTTCAGATAAAAGTGCGTGCCCAAAATCAAGCAACTAAAATATATAAATTAATCCATTCTTGTTACACTGGCACAAACATCAAGGATAAAGAGGCAATCTTAAAACCCACCGTAGTCTTTCCTACTAAGGAATGGCAAATAAAATATCAGCAGACCTCTCATCAACAACATGAAAACAGCAGATAGATCTACAAAGTACAGGTGAAAAACAGAAATTGTACTTATCCAAATTAGCATTCAATAAAGTGTAAACATTTAAATATTTTAGGTGTTTCAAAGACTAAGAGAAATTATAATGCACAGACCATCACCGAATTATTAAAGAGTTTTTTTTTTTTTCTTCGGTTAGAAACATTAGCAAGTACAGGCAGGGAGGGAGGGCCTCTGTAGTTTACTTGGGTTAGGCATATCCTATTTAATGTTTTATACCTTTTTTGAATCTTGCCATACTTAGTACTTGCTATATAGCACTCCAAAAGATCCAGATGGATCTCAGTGCTTGTGATGTCTTAGTATCAAGACCTCTAATTATACACATGCATATAAAACACATACATTAGATAAGACAAGTGCCTCAGTTAGATAAATCCAACATATCATGGGCAGGAGGGGAAGTGGATATTTTAAAAATTTTAATTTTTTTACAAGTTCCATGGGGGCAGGGATTTTTGCCGATTTATTCTTTTATTTTTTTTTTAATTGACATGTAAAAGGACATCTTTTTAAGGAGAAAAAGTAAACCCAGAGGGAGAGCATGTGATATAAGAAACATGGAGCAAAGGAACCAATTAATGGATATAAGAGGGTGGTACATTTAGTTGACTGTTTATTATAAAAAGGAACATTATGTGTGTGTAAAAATAAGTAAAACTAAAACTTTGGACCATAACAAAAAGATTTGAAAAGTGAAGAGTTGTGTAATAGTTTAAACTTGTTAAGGTCCATGTTGTCATTAAAAGGAGATTAAAAAATGAATAACTTTAAGAGTTTTATAAATGAATATTTATAACTAATAGTGCGTTTAAAAATTATATTTTTAAAGTTTAAAAATATTGGGAGAAAGCAAAGAAAAATACATTTGTAGCATCCAAGCTACAAGGATACAAAGGCTCAATAGAAAATATCATTAATTCAATATGGTAGGAAGGGAGAAAAGAAGAAGCAATGAAAACATAATAAACAAAAAATATAAAATACATACTTTTACATCAATAATTTTTAATAAATGTAAAATCTGTAATATTATTAATTGTATAAAATTAAAACCCAACTCTAATCTATTTTCAAGAGAATATTTTAAGAGAAAAGCATACAGAACAACTAAATTAAAGCTGGAAAATGATATATTATTCTAATTTGTGAATCGTAATTTTATGTTATATCTTCTTTACCACAATAAAAAAGTGTACGTCTCTATACCTCCATTTAAATAAAGTCAGGCACACACACACACACACTCACACAAAATGACAGGGCTTACTGGAAAAATAATGTTGAAGCAGACTACTCAAATCTGTGTAACTTCATAGGCAATTAAGAGGGTGTAAAGAAGTCCAAATATGTGAGTAATCAAAAATAATGTAAATGGACTAAATTAGCAACTTAAAAATAGAGATTGTTATAGTGTATTTTAAAAATTTACAAATTCAACTCAATAAATGTTAAGCATTAACTAAATATTAATTTACGCTAGTTCAGTAATCACCACTAAACATAAGGAAAGGTTGAAAAATATGTAATATTGATACTAAATTAAATGGACCAATGAGAAAAGATAATTAAGGAAATATTATACTCCTACACATCTACCAGGATGGCTAAAATTAAAAAGACTGATACTAAGGATTGCTGAAAAGGTAGAAAAACAAAGTGGTTGTATCAATAAGAGCTGATGCCTATATAACACTTTGAGACTGAATTTTGAGAGTTTACTTACAACATGTATCAGTACTGCTAGTCAAAACACTCACCACAGTTCCAAGCCAAAATTTTATTGATAACAGCAAGGGTAGCAGTATCTGTTTCCTTGTCAAGAAAGTAAAAACAGGATTTCCCACCTTTCACAGGAGCAAAATGAGATAAGCACTTATCCTTTTTGATTGTTTATTGGTAAAATTGGGTAATGCTAACAATTTAGGATTGTTTATCACAGATGGTTAAGATAGGTAGTGTTTCACTTTCTGTGACAAGGAAGTGACAGCTGTAGCAAGAAGTGACCCCATCATATTTGTTCAGGTAGTTAAACGCAAGATACTGTCATTGAAAAGAAATGGAGTTTTATTTTCATGGAGGACACAAACGTCGGTTAACCATGGAGATTTTTGCCATGTTTTACATTCTTTGTGAAAACTGATAGGCCACTTTAAAAATTGGAGAGAAATATATTGATTAGAAGTAAATATATTATTATTTTAGCCATAATACTTTTATAATCAGGGTGATTTTATGAGTCACAAATAAATAGCAAATAATCAGTCTAATCACATCGACTATTTAAGTGCTCAGGGACCAATTTAATCACACAAACAATGGCTGTGGTATTTGGTATTTAATATGAACAGAATGACTGAATCATCCACAACACAGTTAATTTTATCTTATATCAGTATTTATCTATCTATCCAACTTTAAATGTGTTCTTTTTTTAAATTTTCTTTTGTGGTGCGCGGGCCTCTCACTGCTGTGGCCTCTCCCGTTGCGGAGCACAGACTCCGGACGCGCAGGCTCAGCGGCCATGGCTCACGGGCCCAGCCGCTCCGCGTGGCATGTGGGATCTTCACGGACCGGGGCACGAACCCGTGTGCCCTGCATTGGCAGGCGGACTCTCAGCCACTGCGCCACCAGGGAAGCCTTATCTATCCAACTTTAAAAGGTTGTTACTCCTTTCTCTATTGACAAAGTTAAACATAGTAAGTATCTTATGTGAGGGAGGAAGTTTTATATTTTCTTTATATATTTTCATGTAACCTAGGATCTCAGCAATTGGCAGACACACTGAATACATGTTTATTATAGTAGTTGAACAAATTCTGTGTAATACTGTTTCTGACTAGTTTGTAGACAGTGCACCATGTAATGAAGAAAAATCTGTAAAACATAACAAAACCTTCTATCTCTTCTCTGTCATAACATATGATTCACACTTTGTATTAACGTACAGATTGAATAAGTTATTGGGAAATACTCTATCTTACTATAGAAGTCATCATTGTAGCTGGATGCAATTGAAAACCACACACCTTTGTTGGAATTTGGTGACAACATAAATTTGTTGAATTAAGTAGAATTTACAAACTTGCCATACAGATTAACGATAGAAATTTATGAAGCAACAGAAAACTATGTCACACAGACATTTAGATTCTGTTAGTTAGCAAACAATACACTACAAAATCCCCTGATTTCTGTAAATTAGTTGCTCTCCTTTTTCTGAATGCTTAGGATATTTTATCTGCAGCTTGGCTTTACATACAACACTTAGTTCTTGTCAAGTTCGTTGTCGAGTTAGAAAGTATCTAAAGAAATAAATAGTTGCAGAGAATCCTGTTGCCTAAATAGCACTCATATAAGGAAATTATCTAAATACAGTTTTGAAATCATGGGGGATGCATCACAATCCTGTCTGTGAATTTGAGAGGTGAAAGGCACCCACAAAGCCGCCTGAAGAAGAACATTGTTTCCAGCTTTTCATTCTTTGCCCTGTATGTATGTAATATTGTTGCAGTTGAAACTTTGTAAAACAGAACTGATCAAGACTGTTATTGCATAAGGTGGTTTGTCCAAGAAAAACATGATGGTTTGTTATCTTAGCCATGAAAATTACTTACATAGTGAATTGCCCATCTGCACAGGCTTGGAATAGGAACAATACAAATGTCACATTTGAACTGATTTTACCATTTTATGAGTTTTCCGGTAAACCATTCATAAAATCAATTTCTGCGGTTGATCTCAGTCACTGGGTTTCCTGAACATTTTTCTTAGGAAGAAAGCTTTCTACTTTTTTCTTTATTGCACTGTTCACAGAGGAGTAAGCTTGACCTTAAACAGACTAAGGACCTAATCATCACATTATCCGCTGTATGTGGGACATGGGTCAGAAGGTTAGCTGGATGCTATGCACAGCGCACTGGGCAATTGCCCAAGTCCCTGGTGCTGCTGCTTTCTTTATGCTGAAAGGAAGGATTCTGAGTGGAAAAAAAGACAGACTACTATGGGCTCTAATTTAAGAATTCTAAGAAATCCATTAAGGTCCACTATTTCTAGAATCATTGAGATAGATGTTATGAAAACTTAATTTTCTTTATGCATTTCTTGCTTATTCATTATGGCTTATGTTCAGAACAGGAAAATATAGAGAGGCAGAATGTTGATTATGCTTGCTAAGGGTTGGGAGTGATAGAGGATTGGGGGATAATAGCTAAATTGTACAGTGTATTTGAGGTGATGAAAATGTCCTAAAATTGATTGTGATGATGGTTGACAATTCTGTGATTGTGTTAAAAACCATTAAACTAGACATATTAAATGAGTGAATTATATGTTATATGAATTATATCTCAAAAACATAAATAATAACCTCTTTCCAAACACATGGCATAAAATATTGTTTAATCTAGTAAATATTGTTTAATCTAGTAACATATAATTAATATATGTTGAGTGCTTAATATGTCCCAGCTATATTAATATATCCTAAATGCAATACATCTATTTAATGCTTTTCATGTATTATCTCATTTAATATTCATAACAACACCATGATGTTAGTGAATTATTATTATTACTATTATTATTCTCATTTTATTGATGCGAAAATTGGGACACAGAGGAGTGAAATAACTTTGACAAGAATACACAACTAAATTAGGTATCTCCTCCTGGGTGGAAAGTAGCAAGTCTAATAAAGTGGAACATACTATAGTGATAGTAATCTGGAAACACAGTTCAGTTTTTAACACTCTCCTAAAGCACAGCTTCTGTGTACTCCATCTTTTCCCAGGTTACAAAATTTCATTTAAACGTTGCAGAGAAAAATGGATCCAAATGATAACACTGGTACCTGAAAAACACACCAGTAAAGTACCTCAAAAACAGCTCCTACATTTATTTTTATAAGTCACAAATTCTGTGTATTTGTTCATAAATGCTCTTTCAAACTTGATTTTGTTCATCAAAGAAACAATTGTAGGAACAGCAGACTTAACTGCTCAAGCAGAGTTTTTTATGTGGTATGTGGTTATGTACTTAAGAATATGAAAAAAATATATGATGCATAATTTCAAGAGTAGCAAATAAAAATGAAAGGTGATAAAATTAGGTACTGACAGACAAATTAATTTATTAATTTATAAAATGAGTCATTTATCCTGTGCTAATCTAGGTTTTATAGTTGCAATTTAAATTTTCGAGTGAGCTTTAAAAATAGATTTATTAAAGGATGCAAGAAGTAAACACAAACATCCATGGGGAGGAAATGAAATCCAACTAAATTCTGAACTGAAAAGTCATAAATCAAAGTTTCTTTCTCAATCTTCATCTAGCTCTCCATCTCTTATCCTCCGTTTATCTGCTTCTTGAAGTAACTCGTATTCCATATGTCCAAATATGGCAGTCCCAATTTTATTTTATATCATAAGTTCTAAACACTGGTTAACTATAAACTGTGTCTTTTAATTCTGAGTCTTGAAAGAAGGAATCTTACAAGTCATTACTTAGCCAATGGATTGTCTAATTTTGGATCAAATTTCGTATATTCCATGGCTGAGGGTACAGAATCCTGTACCATTGGCCCTCTGTCTCTCTGGGTTCCATATCTGCAGATTCAACCAACTGCAGATCAAAAATATTTGAAAAAAATTCCAGAAAGTTCCAAAATGCAAAACTTGAATTTGCCATGTAACACTATTTACATAACATTTACAGTGTATTTGCAACTATTTACATAGTATTTACATTGTATTAGATACTATAAATAATCTAGAGATAATTTGAAATACACAGGAGGATATGCATAGTTTATATGCAAATACTATGCCATTTTATAAAAGGGACTTGAGCGTCTGAGGATTTTGATATCTGCAGGGATCCTGGAACCAATCCCCCGAGGATATCAAGGGACAACTGTAGTATGTAAATGTGCCCCTCCGAAGGTCTACAGACAGAGCAAGTTTCTAGAAGCTTCCCTGGGATGGGCATAAATGAAAGATTTGAGAAAATACACCTTTACTTTTTTGTCTAAATTTGCAGCCCAGAAGAGTCAGAAGGCCATATTTCCAGAAGTGTCTTAGCTTTTTGTTCTTTATTACAGGTTATGTCTAAAGAAAGAAGGTTAATATTTTCTTATCTGAACTATTAGTTCTTATCCAAACTATTGCCAAATATCAACCCTGATATAAAGTGTTACCTCAGACCTAAAATTTATGTGTGGGAAAATATAGTTTCCCTTAAACAAGCAATAAAATGAAAATTCAAAAAGAGGAAAAATTACTAGTACCATTGCCAGACAGCTTTTTACATATTAGAACAAATTATTACAATGTGCCTGTTATAGGAAAATGACAGCAAAAATAACAAAGTATTAATGAAGGCTGGAACCAGTCATGGTTTCCTGTGCTGTACACTTGTTTTTCTCCAATATGGGGTTAGTCATGGCACAAGTTTTCAAAGTCTTAAAACAAACTTCCAAAGCAATAACTCACAAGAATTATAATAGCAACCTTCAGCATTAACAAAAATATAGTATTTTGTTGATTTATCATATGAAGATGTGCCACACTCTTCATCCTACAAACACATAGCTAGCTGGCGTATTCAAAGTCATTTAGTTTGCTTTTGTATTTGAGGAAGACTACTACATTGGTGAATATTCAAATGTTAGAGAAAGTTCTTTACTATTAAGATAATAAAGTACTTTACAATTAACAAATGTGACAGTAACTATAGCCTTTTTGGCAAGAATTTATATTCTGTAAATGAAATATTTAACCTTTATCATAGTCTACTCCAATCATGTCTTAAGTACTGACAAGATTGGAAGGTACTGTTGTTCCTTGCAGAGAGCAGCTAGGATAAACTGACCAGGGTTCTAGAATGAGAAATTGTGAAGAGGAAGAGTAAGGGCTACTAATATAAATATTTTTAAAAGGTGATTATCTTTCCAAATTGGTATACTGTCTGGATCACTAGAAGTACAAACTCTTAACAGCTGTTTTCCAGACATGCACAGCTGTTAGGAATGTGTGGGACTATCAATTTTGGGTTTCTGTAAGGCAATCTAGAAACATCCTTAACAGCTAAACCAACCCCTAAAAAAGTTTTTTTTTTTTTTTAATTGTTTGCTTATCCTTACCCAGTGTAGGAAAGTTTCAGAATTTTTTAGTAATTGTCATTTATAAAATGAATACAGCTAAGTCCTTATGTATAACCCAAAACGACTCAGTTCATTTATTTAAAAGTATTTGAATTTAATAAGAACCTTTGCCTGTAGACTGAATGGTTCTACATAATGCCACATAATTTGTTTAATTTTTTTCATTTTTAAGTTGGTAGCTTTGGCATTTCGTAGACTGACAAAGGTGCAGAGTTGCTTTTAGATACCACTAACAAGTTGATGTTCATTAGATGGGGAGAAAGACTGTAAATGAAAAAGTTTGAAGTATCATATTTTTAATATTTGAAATTTTATCTAGCTCTAAGAAAATTCTTTAAGAAATTATTTGAGGTCCTAAAAGAAATCTACTAGTGGGGCTTCCCTGGTGGTGCAGTGGTTGAGAATCCGCCTGCCAATGCAAGGGTCACGGGTTCGAGCCCTGGTCTGGGAAGATCCCACATGCCGCGGAGCAACCACGCCCGTGAGCCACAACCACTGAGCCTGCGCGTCTGGAGCCTGTGCTGCGCAACAAGACAGGCTGCGATAGTGAGAGGCCCGCGCACCGCGATGAAGAGTGGCCCCTGCTCCCCGCAACTAGAGAAAGCCCTTGCACAGAAACGAAGACCCAACACAGCCAAAAATAAATAAATTAATTAAAAAAAAAAGAAATCTATTAGTGCCAGGAAGTATCTTGTCCACTCTTCTTCTGGGAAACAAGAAAAAATAGTGTTTACTAGCTGAGGAAATAAAGAGCAAGAACAGGAATCAATGGACGTTTCCTATTTTTCTTGCCCTGTTTATTTGAGACACTCAGGTATTTTAGACAAGTTGGAGAAGAAATGTTTTACAAGGTTTTTCTTACAGATAGGGTCCTAGCCCTTAATAGTTTTCATGTAGTTAGAAAGTAAGAGAGTATGTTTCTGATAATGGACTCCTCACCGTTCTTCCTTGGGCAATAGGATGAGGTGGGAGGTCATAGATTTGAGTGGAGGAATTCAGGCTTCAACAACAAACAGACCTTGGTTCAAATCCCGTTTTCACTACGTGTTAACTATATGTTCTTGGAAAGTTACTTGCCTGCTTCCATGAGTCTCTGTATCTTATTATAAAATCATGGGGGGCTTCCCTGGTGGCGCAATGGTTGAGAGTCCGCTTGCCGATGCAGGGGACACGGGTTCGTGCCCCGGTCCGGGGAGATCCCACGTGCCGCGAAGCGGCTGGGCCCGTGAGCCATGGCCGCTGAGCCTGCGCGTCCGGAGCCTGTGCTCCGCAACGGGAGAGGCCACAACAGTGAGAGGCCCGTGTACCGCAAAAAAAAAAAAAAAAAATCATGGGACTGTAGACCAACTTTATAGGACTATTGTGATGATTATGTGACAACATGCAGGTAGACTCAACATGTGTCGATGCTGAATACAAATAATTTCCTTATCCTTATCTCTACAGAAGAAATGGGACAGAAACCTTCTCACATTGTAATCACTTTGGGGGCAAAAGAGCAATCGTACTTTTCTATCCTTTAGAGTTTCACTTCGTACTTTATTCACAATCTATATCTATGGATTAAATTAAATTAGATCCACTCCTTACATTAAGCACAAAATTATTAATAGGACAATGTATATAAGTATTCTTCTGGAACATAAGGCCCAAGAAGATGCAAATAAGAGTCAAGAAGCATTTTAAAACCATAAAATTAAAACTATAATTTGAATTTTTAGCACTTAAAGCAAATTAATTGATCAAAGTCTGTGCCATCCTGGCCTTTTTGTGTTTCCATAATATTCAAGACATTTGATTCTATAAATCATTGTGACCTTGATAAATTACTCAGACTCTAACTTTTAATTCCTGCATTTATAAAACAAAAGGATTTAACTAACAGTCAATTAGATGATGTCCAAACTACCTTTGATTAAAAAGTATTATAATTGTGGGACCTATAAACACTAAAAGTTTTTCTGTAATACTTGGTTCTCTCATGCTGTCCATACAGTATTTTTCTGGACTTGATTTTTTCTTTCAATTTTATGTTCATAAGGTTTATCAATGTGATGTCTGTGGTTGTATGTCATTCATCTTCACTGCTATATTATTATAGTAGTAATATTTTATTACTCATATAATATTATTTTATTATTCACAATATAATATTTTATTATGAATATACTAAAATTGATATATGCCGTCTTCTGTAGATTACACATTTAGATCTACACATATTTTCATAATAATTGAGATCAAACTGTATCTGTAGTTGATATTACTTTTTGCTACTTACATTTTAAGATAATTCTGCATGTTAATTAAAAATTCCTTGTGAAGAGAATTTTGACTATATGACTTTTGTTTATGTATCATAATTTCCTTATGCCATCCTTTAATGATAGAACTTGATTTTCCTCCAGTTTTCCCTGATAAGAGTAACATCATGAATATCTTCACATTAAAAACTGTTCTTTAATGCTTCATTTTATATTATTTCCTAAGGAAAGATTCCCAGAAATAGAAATATTGATTCAAAGGGAATAAGTGTTTTTATGACATTTTACTACTTATTGCAGATTGCTTTTATGAGACTGAACTATATTTTACTTCTACAAATTCTATATGAAAATAGCTTTTGACTGCATCCTCTTGTCCTTGGGTATTTTCAGAAACAAACAAATAAAAGGCAAATAAAAACTTTGCCAATTTGTTAGGCAAAGATTTGTATTATATTATTTTCATTTGCATTAGTAAAATGGATGGTAATTCATTATTTGTTTTCTTCTCTTTTATAAAGTGTCTGTTTATATAATTTGCCCATTTAATCCACTGCACACTTCTTTTTTCTGTTTTTTAATTTTAAAAAGGAGGCAGGATTACTATTCTTCAGTGACTCATTTGATCATGCAGATGGTGCCAACCATAAAATGGTTTGTTTTCTGAACTGAATTGATTACTTTCTTGTGAAAGAACCCAGGGAAATGAATTCTAAGTGATGTGGCTTGTCCAATTCCCAGAAGCATAATGATTTCAGGAGAAAGAGTTATTTTTGGTGATGGAGTTTTCAGAAGAAAATATTTATGTATCTCTGAAAAGTCAGTTTTCACATGCAAATTTACTCTTCTGCATTATATAAAGAGTCCAGTTGTGGAATTGCCTCATATTTTTTCATCACTGACATTTCAATATCCTTTTATCTCTTTCTAATCTCTTCTTCTGTTTTACTCAGCTCATGCAAACCAAGTATTGGACCCAGACCAAATTTCTAAAGATGTTTACTAAACTTTTTCCCCCTCTTACAAATGAATAAGCATTGCTTTCAAAAAGCCAAGTATATGAATTAGATCTTAGCATTACACCCGTGACACTCACTTTTCTTTTCTAATGACTTCTCTCATCTTACTACACATTTTAAATTACTCCCATTTCTACTCACTCAGTGCAATGATCTCTTTCTAATCATAATTAGTTTTACGACAGATACTCATTAACAAATAGAGGTTTTAAGCATGTTCAAATAGATGATAAATTTCAGTATTTTGTTGATGTTTAGTTCAAGGATGTTGAAGTCAAACCATTCTGGTTTAAAATCCCTTTAAAAAGTAGTAAAACTTTTATGCTGTGTAATCTACTAGTTGTATAACACTGGACACTTCTCTGAGCTATAGCATTGTGAGGATTCAATGACATACTTAGAAGAATTGTTTTGCACAATGGATGGCAGAGAGGAAGCACCCACTCACTGGTTGCTATCATAAGTTACCTAAACAATTTTAGTATCTTTTGTTTGCCATCATTTGGGGAGGGGACCAAAACCCCCCACACTTTATAAAATAAAACAAAAAAACTCCAAACAACAAATTGTTTATTTAAAGAAATATGTGCAAATTTTAGTTGTTAGATTAGTGGAATACCTTCTGGATATTTATTTTTCTGGTTTGTCATGAGGGTAAACCCTAAGGCAATGGTTTCCAACCTGTGTTTCATAGAGTTTGAAGATTCTGCAGACTTAACTTAGGGGTTCATAGCAGCAGAGACCAAATGGGTAGGAGTCCATCCCTCCTCTGCCAGAGCAGCTCCACTTTTATCTTTTTTTTTATGTAGAGAGAGTATTTTGTTTTTTGTAGGAGGCTGCTGTTTTGCTTCTAGATGTCAAAACTTCTCTGAGATTGGTCTCTCAACTCTCTGAGTCTATCAGATATTTTGGAAGATGGGCAGGAGAAGAAGCACAATTTGTGGGTCCCATGCAAAATGAAAATGCAGGGCCCTTTGCTGGAAAATTATTAGGATGTTAAGACATTGACTGCAGGCTCTTGAAGTCTGGGGCTTTTCTAAGTGTACAGCCCCATACAGCTATACAGGTAGCACACCCATGAAGCCAGCCCTGAAGATGGGACAGAAAGAGGCCCAGGCAGACACTTCTGTATAGGATTCTACGAAGGGAAGGAGGCAGCGTGTTGCCAAATGCTCATCCAAATCTGCGGGTTCCTCTTCCCCACTTCTGCCACCAGGACTGCTGAGCTTCTTAGCCACTGACTAACATGCTGACATCGTTTGCAGGAATCACACCACCATAACCCTGTTCTGATGGAAAACAACGAAAAAGTAAATCAGCTTTAACATGTCAAACTAGGAGAAATGGAAAGTATTTGAATAGCTGTTTTTAGGTTACAAATATTCTTAAAGTACTCTCCGCTTCATTAAAAAGACTAATAGGGCTTCCCTGGTGGCGCAGTTGTTGAGCGTCCGCCTGCCGATGCAGGGGACGCGGGTTCGTGTCCCGGTCCGGGAAAATCCCACATGCCGCGGAGCGCCTGGGCCCGTGAGCCATGGCCGCTGAGCCTGCGCGTCCGGAGCCTGTGCTCCGCAACGGGAGAGGCCGCAACAATAAGAGGCCCGCGTAAAAAAAAAAAACCAAAAAAAGAGACTAATAAAACATTTTAAAATATCCATTTCAAACTGGGCGGATTGACTCTGGGAGGTATCCAACCCCTAGTAGAAAGAATCACTTGAGCATGAGTGTCCAGTAAACTGTTTCATGGTTAAATTTTTTCCTTTTTTTTAAATACAGGCAGAACCATAAGTCTTGTGTATTTCATTGGACTGATAGCCCAGCAATGTCAGAGCTATATCCATAATGATGCAGAGCACATGTGATGGTGTTTAAACTTTATGTGTCTCTACCTTAACTTGAGACAAAAGCTCTTGTGGCAAAACAAAACAGACAAACACAAAAAAGTTTCTTTCCTAGACAAGGTTCATTTTTCAGCCTCTTTCTTCTGGATCTATTTCAAGGATGCCATATCTGAAAGATTTTCAGATTCCACTATCTATGAGCTTTGATTTAGTAGGCTTACTCTTCAGGATATCAGGCTGCCAGATGTCAGATCCTGCCAATTTCTCTTTGATAGGCTATTCCCTTGCAATATGGAAGCTGTATTGTAAAGAGTCTTTTTTGTCGGAGGACTCTTATAAAAACAATACAAAATTAAAACAGTAAGCCCTTGAAATCTGTTAGAGAGGTACAGCAAATACAACATCTGACATAAGGTCCAAACTTCCTTCTTTACTGATTTAGATGCTGTGTTGATCTGCCCAGATCTCCCCTCAGGACCGAGGCATTCGTTCCCCAGCCTCAGGAAGGATGTCCGCTCAAGGCTTGCATCTGAGTTCCTCCCTGGGAGTTGCCCTGGTCTAGGAGGACCACCTTCCCAGGTCACCCTGCCTTTGATGACTGGCAGACACAGAGTATAAAGGCTGATCCTCTCACTCCAGCTGAGAACACCTGTGAAGGCTATGCCAGCTTGAGGGCTTCCTGTGGAGTTCACTGAGGCTTTTGTTGTAGTTGGATCACAGACTTCTCCCTTGACCCAGTCCAGTCCTGCTTTCCCCTTGGTCCCACAGGTGTTAATCCCAATAGCAGGACCAGCTACATAATTTGTGGCACCCAGTGCAAAATGAAAATACATCCCCTTGGTCAAACAGCAGGAAAAAAGTTCCATTAAATGTACTAAAATATAAAGCTTTTACCTTTTTTCCATGGTCTCTCTCTACTTTGTTTAATTTGCTGCTTGATGTTATTCTAAGTAAAAAAAATTAAACATTTTAATTATTACAGTGAATTTTACTGTTCATTTTATATTGTACAATGTCTGTTTTAAATGCAAACATAAGAGCATTTAAATCACATGTAGAATCACTGAAATTACACAATTCAATTTTTTATTCCTCATGCATACATTCTAGTCATCTCTTCCTTTGTGCTCCCTTTGTATCTTTATGTCTTCTATGCAAGGACTTTGTCCCACCATTACATAGGATAAAGTAAAGGCATAATTTAGACAGTCATGGGTTGGGAGGTATGGAGAGCTCACTAATATATTGTTCTGGAAAGTATTTTTTATCAATATTTCTTTCCTAAATTTTTATTAGCTATGATTCCATAGTAAGAAAAGCTTCCCCAAAGAAGAGAAATATTGGTTTCCCTTTAGAAATTCCATGACAGGCCATAGTATTGTTTATAAAAATCATTTAAAACATCTAATGCTTTTTGATTGTGCATAATATTTAGGTAATGTGATCAGTAATGCATGCAGCATGCCTTCATATCAAAGTAATTCAATTTGGAGAATAAGAATTTTAATTATTTATGGGTTAGATAAATGAGACTGGAACCTATTCTTTAGGAGGTAAATACATCTTTGAGAATTTCTTTTACAAGTCTCAAAAATAATGAGCTATATACATTTGTCACCAATTATATGAATCAGAAATTTATGAGCATTTTCACAGTATCAGTGCTACATAATTTATTTCCAAGGCATATTCTTAGTGTATATATGACTTCTATTATACTTCATTAATGGAAAATAGAAATATGTTTATTAAAAGCATGACCATAACAACTTTAGTGGAAATAAAATATATGAATATAATCTTTTGAGAAATATTTTGTTATATTATTTGGAAGGACGTATTGATATTCCACTATTTAATTATGCTAAGAAAGAAAGTACAATTCTCTGTTTATAGATCACTACTACTTATTACTGAATTAATTAATTAAGGTCATATTTATATGCTTTTTTCTTTACTAAGTTCAGGAGAGATATTATATTTGAGTTTTTCTCTAAAGTAAAAAATATTCTTCATTGTACCAGTCAAAAAAGGAAATCCTTTTAAGAGGTGTTTCACAACCAGTGCACACATATCTCTTGGAAGGAGATAAGCCTAAACACACTAACCATTTAGCACTGTTTTTGATCTTCCCCAGTGTGCTTGAATTTCAATGACAGTTTTCACCACCCAAGTAGAGTCTTACTTTACACGGTCTATGGACACTTATCTTTCTCACTGGAATTGCAATTGGGATCTTAACTACCTTAGTCATAGATGTTTGCTTTCTATTTAGAAACATCTACACGGTTTGTTTGGCTTTAACATATACAAAGGAAATTTTTCAGGAGATGGTTTTTCAATTTTAATCTAATGCTTTCTTCAGCAGGCAGCTTTATTTAGAGGTTCTTAGTATTGTATCATTGCTCTTTTCAGAGCATTAACTCTGTTTATTCTTTCTGATTTCTAAAGTTATCTATTGCCTTAAGTCATAGCACCTTAATATAGTAGGGGGCCCTGAGGACAAGGTTACTGCAGGAAAATAGGAATATAATATTATGCAAAATCTATCCGCTTTCTTATCTTTGATAAATCTTAGGCCTTAAGCTACCCATCATTACAAAAACAGACCTACTTATGGATGGGGAAATAGGACCAAATTCAAACCTTTATAAATGGACTTATAGAAAAGTACATTTGAAAGTTCTTATTTGGAGTAGGCCCCAAATGAATCAAATAAATTATTTCAGGGTGCTTTGAAGTCATCAGGCCATGAAAGTTTTGATTCAGTGTCATGTGGAAGACCATGTTTAGTGGCAGATGCAACAAGAGAAGAAAGAGGACAATGGGCCAGAGCAAAAAGCTGGCATCAGCAGATGGAGCAGAGCTATAAAGTATATCTCATCTGTATCTATCCTATAAGGATAGATACAGTTGAGATATACTTTATAGACATTGATATATGTATATCAATGTCTATGTTTATACCTAAAGTCATTACCATGGACAACAATAAATATAGAATAAGAGGTTGGTAAATATTATGTATAAATAGAGCCAATCCAAGGTAGGGGATATCTAATCAGACATGAGGTGTTTGAAACCAGCAAGCCAGCTTTACTTCCCTCAATCAGTGAGAGGACAGAAGCAGAGTGTGGGAATAAACAAAACTTTTGTACTGGGCATGAAAGAATAGAGGATGGTAAAGTTAAGATAAGAATAAGATTTTACATTCAATATAGGTAAAACATTTTATTAAAAGTATAATCAGAGTTGGATTATTTCTATTATTGTAGGAGCTACCTACTTCTGGTTATTAGTAACTCATTTGGCAAGTGTGTGCCAGTACTGTGAGGCATTCTCCATGTGAGGTGTACTCTAAGATTTAGGATATCCAAGACGAGATGGCCACACAGTTCCAACATATGGAAATATGGCAAATCTTGTTTATTAACTCAGTGAGAGTTAATAAACCTAATGGTCCCAAGTGGCCTCACATTACCCTCTGAATTTGGAACAGGCCACCAAACCTTCTTTAATAAATTTAATCAATTTTGTAATGGGAAAGTTTCTGCACACAAGATATAAAATGTTTACAATGCATTCACCTCTATTTAGAAATGGACAGCAATTGATACATATTTGAATGAAGCTTTAGAAATTGAAATTTATTTAATTTGATTCTGTCAATACTTGTTAAAAAAAGAAATAGTGATAATACTATCTGCATTTTGTAGATAAATGAATGTTTCAGAGATCACATACCCAATAACTTTCCTATGCCTAATGTAGAAGAAAGCCAAGAATAATTACGAGAAATACATCTTCTCATCACTGGCTAAATAATACTAAAGCAAACTTACATTCACTAAAGCTACCAGATTCCAGTCACTCACCTTTTCCTTACTACTTACCTGATTTTGTTTTTGTTTCATTAAACCTATATAGAATACATGTAGCGTACTATTTAATTTTCTTAAAATAGAACATCAATGGTATCCGTTCCATTGGTAGTATGGAAGTAAGGGAACTCTCTGGATCAGCAAATTTTAATACTGTAAAGGGCCAGAGACAAAATAGTATGAGTTTTGTTGACCACATGATCTCTGTCACAACTACTCAACTCTGAATAGGCAATGTATAAACAAATGGGCAGGCTGTCTTCCAATAACATTTATTTACCAAAACAGACCTTTGCTTTAGATGGTGAGGTGAGCAGTTTTTCTTACTGAATGTCAAAATACCTAAATCGTCCCCAAAGCAAAGGAAACTCTAGCCTACTACTTACATACTTTAGGAATGATTTTAATGTCCTATACCTATATTCAGCAGTTTCTATCCAGAAATCAAGAACTCTGCATGGAAAAATAAGGCTGAAAAATAAAGGGTGAAATCAGATCACATATAGCAAGAAGTGAAAAATATTTCCAAGATGGCTTATGAATTTTTATATATACATTTACAGTACATCTTTTTTTAACCATTATATTATTATCTGAATTTAGTGTCATTTTAATGGAGACAATGGAATTTCTAGGAAAATTTTTTGGAGTAATGTACATGAGTAGTTAAAAATGTTTCTGGAATAATATATTAAAATTTTATAAATAGAAAGAATAAACTTAAGCTTAGATGTTGGCAAATTCTAATGATAGATCAATTTTTAAAAATGTTTTCATGAAATATATGAGTGTGCTTACAATCTAAAGATTAC
Source organism: Orcinus orca (assembly GCF_937001465.1). Taxonomy (NCBI): domain Eukaryota; kingdom Metazoa; phylum Chordata; class Mammalia; order Artiodactyla; family Delphinidae; genus Orcinus; species Orcinus orca. Next base: position 78,620,406 of record NC_064565.1, read on the forward strand.
TTTATTTTAAATTTGATTTTATTATTCTATTTGTCATATTTATCAAAGATTATCAATTTTTGAGAAATACTTTAATTCAGAGATTTTAGTTAAATTTTTGAACTTATGTAACTTTCTTTGAGGTCATCATCAAGGTTATTTTTCTTAGGTGTATCTGAACTATAAAGCTGGAAAAAGTTGATGCAATTTAGAAATGAATCACATTCGCCACCAGATATTATCATGACAGAAAGGCATAGCCAAGAAAATTGGAGAGTATACGTATTCCATTGAGATTTTCTACATTCATATAAAAGCTAAGATACTTTGAGTACCTTAAGTAGCTTTCTACTTTGCCTAATTTATAATATTACCTCTAATAATATACTCAAAATTCATATACATAATTCAATAATTTATATAGAATCCAGTAAAGTATATTTATATCTTATAGTGAGAAAATCTAGGAAATCATGATTCCTACACACATATACATATCTAATTTTTTAATAGGGCCTTTTCTTTTTTTTATCAACATATGTAAAAGAACATGCAATATACTTAATAATATTTTTATTTATATATTTTTCTGATTTTAAATGAATTTGTGCACATTTAAAATGTTTTGAATAATATGAAAAGGAAAATAATTATTTAAAATTTGTCTATAATCTCATTGTAGGGTATACATTGTTTTTTGCTTGGTTGGTTTGCTGCCCAGTAGCCAGTCTTCTTTTTCAGAGTAACAGCTCAATGATTTTTTTTATAGGAAATCATAATTTCCCATTTATCATTTCACATGGTGGAGGAGCAAGCATTTGACCTAGCCTAAACTAATCAAGTTTATTCTTTTCCCACAGCCACACCGACTGGTTCAATATTAAGCAAGTGACCCAATTGGAATGAGGAGGAATCAAGCTCAGGACTTTTGTTGGAAATATTGGGAAATAGAAGTGCTTTTTTTTTTTTGATGGCGTCCACTAACAATTAGGACGCAATCTTGCGGTACGGGGCCAATATGTAGAGTTTGAGAATCAAGTCAAGAGAAGAAGAAAGGGAACTGTGCATTGAAGACATAATGGAAATTTTCAGTTATATCAGCTAATAAAGCCCACCCTCCCTCACCCACTTAACTTTTCAATTGTTTGTTTTTTGCTTAAGCAAGTTTGAGATTGTTTTTGTCCCTTACAACTGAAAGTGTCCTGACTAGTATACCCAGTATCTACAGATGATTACTAGACACAGTTTATTTTCTTTCCTTTAAGTGTTTACAGATAAATATATAGATACACTTATCATTATAATTTTTTACCAAATTATATGATAATTTAAGACAATTAAACATTAAATTACATGACTTTATTTTATCTTATATAGTTTTAATTAAATAATATGGTATATTGACAGAAAAAGATAGGTAAATTCTCAAAGAACTTTTTGTTACTAGAAGAAAAAAATATCAACCTATCTTTCAATTTAATACAAGAAAGACAAGAAAAAAATAAAACATAGAACAATACATATAAAACACAGTAAAGAACAAGGCAATATAATAATCAATCAAGAAGGTGGAAAAAGACAAAACATATCAATGGTAAAATAATATAAATGGCTTAACATTTCTCATCAAAGGGAAACACTTCATAATAGAGACATTTCATTTTATTAGTTTGAAAAAAATTTTAAATATCATCGTTGTTAGAGGTTCCATAACTTTATCATTCTTGTGCTACTAGATGGAATTCAAATTGTTTTAACCTTTCCAGAGGACATTTGGTGAAGAATATTGTGATCTAGAGGTTTGACATGTTTTATTTTAGATCTCATTCTCCTTTTTTTCTGAACTTGGGAACCACTTTTTAAGGTTATACTCTATACTATAGATTTAATTTTGATCGTATCATTTCTAACCTTTACGAACATGGGTCCTGTATCCAAAGTGCAAAACTCTGGAGGGCAAAGAATATTTAATATGTAATTTTATACCCACAAAAACTATAAAATGGCTTTCATGTAAATATATTGTGAATAACTTTATTTTGATGCTAATATTTTAGACACACATGATTTATGTAAATAAAATATATTAGTCCATTATCTTAAATAACTCATTGATAAAATGCTCTTTTTTTACTCAAGACAAAAATCACATATATCAGTTTGTTTGAGACGTGCCATTGTCAGAATAAAGTTAAATAAACCACTATTTTAATTTGTGTGATGTTTATGTGAACTTAGTAGAAAACTTTAGTATTGGAAATTAGAAAAATAATAATAGTTACTTTATTTTGAATTATCATGTGTAAGACAATCTACTAAAAGACATATGCGTTCTCATTTAATTTTCTAACAGGTAGATGTAATTATCATTGTGTTGGGTTGCAACCTTGGGAGCTTCCCCAGGTGAAATCTGAAGCTGGCCCCCCAACACAGAAGGCAGGGAAGAGACTAAAGAAAGAGGCAAACCACTCCAGATTGGTAGGTGGAAGGTTTAATAAGCCAGGGAACATACCTATGAGGCTTGTCTTGGGCAGCTGTAAGACAAGTAGATCTCCCCCACCTGCTTTGTATCAGGATTGCCTGACATAAGTAAAATTTGAGCTAATTATTAACAAATAAATAGGGAACAATAAAATAGAAACAGAGGTAAGGAGGAAAGGAAGGGTATTCCAGATAAAATAAATATCATATGGTTATAAAGATGTGTTATTAAAGTAGCGAACTTCTAGCCTTCCCACAGAAGTGCATGATAAATTAACAGGAATATATATATAGATCAACATCACTCTTTGAGAACAGAATATATTATTATGGTGATGGAAATACAATTAAGACTAGGTTAATCATTTCAATAAAACGTTAATTGCTGTCTATTACATTAATATTATAAAACTTCTTTAAATTAGATATGGAAAATTTAAACAGCTCCTCGAATACCTCCCCCCACAAAAGAGGGTAAATATTGACTAAAACAAAATGTGAAGTTTAGTTCACCTCACTCATTTAACATTTTAAACTACTCAATGTGCATTTTTTTATGTTATTTGTAGCTCTGGAAATTATATTTGTATTTTATAGAATCCATTAAACATCTATATCTGTGCCTTCTAATATAGTAGCCTCTAGTCATGTATGGCTGTTGGACATTTATAATGTGACTGGTTAAACCAGTTTAATGTGACCAGGAACATAATTTTGAATTTTACATAGTTTTAATAAATTGAAATGTAAAAAATGAAGCAGTAAAAAATATTCATCCATTAAAAACAGCTTTATTGTTTTGGTAAGACTACATGGCACTTTAACCTTTGCAAGACATAAAACATTATTATTGTGTGTACATTGGGTATGTACTTCATTTTTAGTATTACACATAAACACATAGCTGATCTAGTTGGTGTTAACAGATTGTTTGAATGATTATTTCTACATAGTGATGGAACACTGTAATATATTTAATTGAACATTTTATGCAGAGTTATAGTGATACCTAAGTAAATCATAATTATTTAAAAATCGAAATACTTATTATCTTAATTATAATATATTGAATTTTTAAATAATTAAAAAATTAATTTAGAATAAATATGCACTACTGATGCAGAACCAAGTGGAGATGTAGAAACTATATAGTTATAGCTAGAAAACATCAATGGAAAAGAGACTAGTAGAAGGTATTTTATTGAATTGGTCGACAGGACCCACGCTGGGGTCCTAGCCTGTGTGGCGTGCAAGACCCCTTGTCTCTGCCACAGAGGTTCTTTTTCCAATCAGATTTGTGTAGCCAATAACAAAACCAGTGCTGAGACTGGAACAGCACAAGCTTTATTCAATGGCCAAAGAAGGGAGAAGTGGAAACCTAGCTCACAAATCAACTTCTCAACCCAATTCAGGCAGAGACACCAAATACATAAGAGGGTCCAGCTAAAAGGGAGGGAATTGGAAAGAAAGGGAGGAATATTCATGAGTTACCCAAAAACAGGGGTGTGGTTTGGACCTGGAATTGATGCAACTCTTCTTTTCAGTCCTTTTTGTATGGGATTTTCTGGTTGATGTCATGGCAATCATCAACTGTCATGGCACTGATGGGTGTGTCATTTAGCATGCTAATGTACTACAACGAATGTATAATGAGGCTCAAGGTCTACTGGAAGTCTAATCTTCTGCTATCTTGGACCTAGCTGGTTCCAACCAGTTCTTGTTTTTTCCTCTTTGCAGCTTCCTCCTGAAACTTAGATAAGTGTACAGTAATTGGTTTCTATTCAAGGTAGGGCCAGGGGTATGATTCTGGGGCAACAGCCTTAGTAAGAGTATGTCACAAATCTAATGATGGATGGCAGTGTGATTTGCAGTGGCAAGAGCAAAATGATAAAGCTGTTGTGTAAAAAAATTTAATGATAATAAAGTGGACAATAAGAGTTAATATCAGAAAATAGAGAATTTGATAAGATGTTTTCTCTCGATAGTCTAAAAAGAATCAATGAAATTGTTCATCTGAAATCAAAATTAAATTCTAAAAAAAATTTAAAGTAATTATAACAGGATGTGATCTTTCAGCTTTGACCAGATGTAAAATTGCTTATATTCTTGCATGTGTACACACACAAAAACATACACACACACATTTTTAGATCAAAAGATGGCAAATTATTTTAGTTATTAAAATTTTCTTACAAAATTATAAACAAAAGATTAAAATCTGTTTTGTAAAAAGTGAATGATCTTAAGTTAAGCCACCAAACATTTGCTTGTTGAATATAAATCCTTTCTAACCATAAAGAAAATCAACTGATTTAAACAGTTAAAAAAAAAAATCAAGTACCTGATGAGTCATGCAATATGAGCTACAGCTCAATTAATATTTTGGTTGTGTTTTGTCTCAGAGGTCTGACAAATGTATGGTGGCATATAAATTTATAGCCTAAAACATCAAATTTGTGGAGTAAATGTTTTGAAACTTCAACATAACAATGAAGAAGTTTACCTAGAAATGAAAAAAAATTAGTTCCATTTTGATGGACAGAGTTCCAGCTATGTTAAGTTTAAAAAAATCAAATTTATTGGTATTTTATTACAAGAGATTGAAATATCTTTTATTGCTTTATTCTATTACATGATATACTTTAAAATACTGGAGCTCAGTTTTCTGAGGCAGATCCTAAGAAAAGTGTCATGGTTACAGTTGTCAAAAATTGTTCACCATATGTAAAGGCTATGAATCTTCACCAGTTTATAGAACTGCTGAAAGAAATAGAAAACAAGGACTTTAATGATCTTGTTATTTGTCAATGTTATTGATTGGACTATGGAAAAGTTTTACAATGAATTACTATGCTGTTATTTTTATTTCGAGATTTTCTTAACAACAAAAGGAGTAATTGAAAAATATTCAAAAATGGCAGCATGACTTATATTCTCTCACTGCTTATCACACTATATAGGAAAAAGATACTTTCAAAGCTCCAAGGAAAGGAAAGCTTATTCGTCACCTAGACAATGTTGACAGAATTTATGTTGAATTAAAAATTTTTCATAATACAACTCAATAATAAAGATTTGACATTTTCTACCATGAATCTATGTGGAGATTTAAACTGTAATCCAGTGTTATATAAATTGACTGCCAAAACGACAAGAAAAATTTGAAGAACAATTTTTAATATCAATACATTTAGAATTGCTTTTCAACTTATTCAATACTTTGAATTCAATATTAATAACATTGAGTTGACACAAGACTTAGTGATATAGGTTTGAAACTAATATACTTTTGCTTCACAGCAAAATCAATTCTAAAAAAGGTAATACATTGAATATATTTGGTTTAGTAAAATACTTTAATTTCATATATCTACTTTTTCACTGTGGCTATTAGAAAATTTTAAATTATATGCGTTCTTCACATTGTATTTATATTGAATGGCACTACCCTACATAAGCTAAAAAAATTTTGGTTGTTCTTCTAGCATTGCTGATGAATGGATTATTTTTCCCTCTTTTATATTTGATTGGAAAATCAGACAGGATTATGCAAATTCCTTCCCTATCTCACTACTTTTAAATATTCACTAAGCAGGAAGAGTCATTATATAGCTCAGGCTCTGTATTGAATAGTCATTCTTTGGTCTTTTTCAAAGTACAGCATACAAAAATACAAACTGAACAATATGATAGATACATTATGAGACTGGAAAATCTCTATGCTTATTTATATGTGGAATTACCATAATTGCTTAGGTCATTTTCATCAACTTGTCTGATTCTCTTGTGGATCAGTTTTCAATGGCGGCTTTCCAAATAAAGTCATATTCCTTGCCTCAACACCTTGTCTCCGATTTATTGGCATGTCGTGCGGCAAGGAGAGCAAGCTTGGACTTGGTAACAGTTGTAGTAGAAGTAGTAGTAGTAGTAGTAGTAGTAGTAGTAGTAGTAGTAAGAGGTAATATTTATTGAGTAGATATTATGTTCCAGGCATGGTTCAGATGCTTTGCAAGTATTTACATGTCTAATCCACACAACCACCTGTGGAGGAGGTACTATTACTGTCTGCATTTTATATACAAGTAAACTAAGCACAGAGAAACAAATTGACTTGCTGGAATTCAAACAGCTAATAAGCAGTCGGAGTTTACTCACTAATACTCTGTGCCCTAAAAAGTAAGAATATGTTAATAGAAAGTATCAGTGACATTAAGGGATGCAATCAATAAAGACCTAAATGTAAGACTGCACACTGTAAAACTTTTAGAGGAAAACATAGGAAGAACACTGTGACATAAATCACAGCAAGATCTTTTTGACCCACCAGGTAGAGTAATGGAAATAAAAACAAAAATAAAGAAATGGGACCTAATGAAACTTAAAAGCTTTTGCACAGCAAAGGAAACCACAAACAAGACGAAAAGACAACCCTCAGAATGGGAGAAAATATTTGCAAATGAATCAATGGACAAAAGATTAATCTCCAAAATATATAAACAACTCATGCAGCTCAATATTAAAAAAACAAAAAACCCAATCAAAATTGGGCAGAAAACCTAAATAGACATTTCTCCAAAGAAGACATACGGATGGCCAAGAGACATGAAAAGCTGCTCAACATCACTAATTATTAGAGAAACGTAAATCAAAACTACAATGAAGTGGGCTTCCCTGGTGGTGCAGGGGTTGAGAGTTCGCCTGCTGATGCAGGGGACATGGGTTCATGCCCTGGTCCGGGAAGATCCCATGTGCCATGGAGCAGCTAGGCCTGTGAGCCATGGCCGCTGAGCCTGCACGTCCGGAGCCTGTGCTCCGCAACGGGAGAGGCCACAACAGTAAGAGGCCCGCGTACCGCAAAAAAAAAAAACAAAACTACAATGAAGTATCACCTCCCACCGGTCAGAATGGCCATCATCAGAAAATCTACAAACAACAAATGCTGGAGGGAGTGTGGAGAAAAGGAACCCTCTTGTACTGTTGGTGAGAATGTAAATTGATACGGCCACTATGGAGAACAGTATGGAGGTTCCTTAAAAAACTAAAATAGAATTACCATATGACCCAGCAATCCCACTACTGGGCATATACCCAGAGAAAACCGTAATTCAAAAAGAGTCATGTACCACAATGATCAATGCAGCACTATTTACAATAGCCAAGTCATGGAAGCAACCTAAATGCCCATCAACAGACAAATGGATAAAGACGATGTGGTACATATATACAATGGAATATCACTCAGCCATAAAAAGGAACGAAATTGGGTAATTTGTAGAGACGTGGATGAATCTAGAGACTGTCATACAGAGTGAAGTAAGTCAGAAAGAGAAAAACAAATATATGTTAACGCATATATGTGGAACCTAGAAAAATGGTACAGATGAACCAGTTTGCAGGGCAGAAACAGAGGCACAGATGCAGAGAACAAACGTATGGACACCAAGGGGGGAAAGTGGTGGTGGTGGTGGGGGGGTGGTGTGATGAATTGGGAGATTGGGACTGACATGTATACACTAATACGTATAAAATAGATAACTAATAAGAACTTGCTATATAAAAAAATTAAATAAAATTAAAAAATTAAAAAAATAAATAAATAAAATTAAAAAAATAAGACAGAAGAAAAAATAAAAGTAAAATATTTCCTTTCAATTCTTTTTAAATTTAAAAGGACACCATGTTTATATTTATTTTATATCATTACACCTTTTCTCCTGGTTAGGTTACCTGTGACAACCCTCCATTTTACTATATGGAGCATTTGTTTCCCAGATTAAAGATTTACAATTGGAAAACACCTTGAAAATGTATTTAGCTATGATTGTGCTCACTCACCCATTTGTTTCTTTATTTGGTTCCCAAGTCAAGAATCAATTTTTGACAGGTATCATGCTGCTCAATATGAGTGTGTGGGAAAGGTAACAATTTAAGGTCATGGATCTTGCTTTCAGTTGTCTTCAGCTTATAAATAGGCTTCTTGGCCAATATATATTTTATACACACACACACACACACACACACACACACACACACACACACACACTCATACAGTTTATACAACTCAAGCCTTAGGTCATTGATTTCCAATTATGAAACATTCCTCCATTTCAAAACATGCTTTGCAAAACCAAGCTGACACTGGGGAATTTTAGGCAGAGCTCCTTCTGGAGGTCCGGTAACATTTTCCTTTTGAAGCCTTGAGGATGAATTAAATAACATTCAAAAGCCATTTCTGAAAACAAAGTTCTATTCTGAGAGCAACCAAATGATTGCCCTCAAATAGTTTCCTTTAATAAGAGTATGCAATTTTAATTACGTTTCTAAGGAGACTATGCCTAGAGTTCTGAGAGAAATAACAAACATAGCAGTATTTGCATTTACATAGTACTTGCTTATCAAGAGTTTAAAGTATTTAAATAAATGCCATTGTGTTTATTCAGATAAAATCCTGAAAAGAGGCGTCTGAGTCACATTATCAGAGGGGTTACTTTTATCTGTTTGTTCTCTGTATTTGTTAAGGAGAGATTTTCTTTTCCTTGTGGGTCTCAGAAACTGAATCATTCTGCCTACCAATAAAGAAGAAAAATGAATTTTATGTCAAATATCATAACGTAATAGAAAATATTTACTGTCACCATCTAGCTATTTACCATCATAATAAAAATCATTAGACAATAATACACTCATAACTGTTTTTAACAGAAATGTACTTACTTGATTTCAATCTTTGAGCTTTCTGCTCAAAAACAATGTTTACTAGCTGTTTTCAATTTTAGCTGAATAACATTATTCTGAAGTCTGTACTGCTACATACATGTTCATAGTTTTGTAACCTCCTCAGGCAGGTCATCACGCTATAACTTGTGATTCATCCTATCATTTCATTAATATAATTACCATATTCCTATAAGTATAGAAAAATCATGACAGAGTCCTTTCCCTGTTAGATTTTTTATCATCTCTTTATATCTCCCATTTATCTCTATGAGTATATGAACATTGTGGCTAAGTTGGATATTATTTTGTCAAATATACTAAAGAAAAAAACCTTTTAGTCACAAATGCTGCCATAATCCACTTTATGCATGAAGAGAGGCAAATGAACTATAAAATGATATACCTAAAAAAGCAATCATAAATAAAACACTGGTTTCTAGTCTGATAACTTTTTTTTCGTTTTCTTCAATTATATTACTCTAATTTTAAATTTGGGTACAAATAAATGTTGCTGATTGAATACATTTCTTTGAAAGTGCCTAGCATTCTTTGTAGCCAAACAATAAATGTGAGTGTCATTCCTTTTTGCTTCCAGAAGAAGACAGATTAGAGAATAAAAGTTGAAATATGCTCTTGGGATTTAAACTGCTGAGCTATAACTAAATTCAAAGCAAATAGATATATCATAACACAGATATTTATCACTGTATAATGAATCATTTTATACCTAATTACTTTAAAAATAGTCACAATGATCTTTGAGGAAATTGGAAGACAGGAAAAGTTATGAAAGATTGGGACAGGAAAAATATGCTTGTTTGTGAAATAAGGACTCAGAGAACACTACACAGATTATAGAATAGATTCATAAAGGGAGGCTTTGCAAGCACCTAAACAGATTGGAGAGCATTCTTCAAATTGCCTAGGTGTGTCAGAACATTGTGGGCAGTTACAAATTGGAAAAGTTGCTCCCCACTTCCTTCTTATGACCCAGCATCTAAGTAGCATGAACACCTGGTGGGAAATCAATACATGTAATAAAAAATATTACTGCTTCCAGGTACAGTCAATGCAATGAAGTCTGAAGGTACTGTTGAATGTGCTGGCAAGGTGATTTTGACACATCTGCTATCTTTCTACTAGGTCTCAGACACCATAATCTGAGATATAGGGGCCAACTCTGACTATAAAACTATAAGAAAGAACCCCCGAAACTAATGATGACGAAAAAAAACATAAAAACCTCTATGACTAGAATTTTAGTGGTGTTGCATCTACTTCAAATGCACATCAGATATCTTGTTAATTATTAGTCACCATAGTTTAATGTTCAAGATGCTACATGTGAGAAAGTAGCATGAAGTGATCTCCCACAAAAGCTAATGGTAATTTGGTCTGTAGTAAGATAATTATAATATTGAGAACAAGAAAATGTTATAATGCTCTGGGTTGCATTAATAAAATATGTTAAATACATTGTTCTTATTTATTTTTAAATTTTTTTATGGTAAAAACCCACATGAAATCTACCCTCTTAATACATTTTTAAGTGTGCAGTACTTATTGTTAACTATAGGTATAAGGTATACAAGTATATATAGGTATATAGGTATAATACAGCAGATGTCTAGAATTTATTCATAGGGTTTAACTGAAACTTTATACCCACTGATTAACATCTCTCCATTACCCCTCCTCCCAGCCACTGGCAACCATTTCACTCTTTGAGTCTATGAATTTGACTATTTTAGATATCTTATATAAGACAAATCATGAAGTATTTGACTTTCTGTGACTGACTTATTTCACTTAGCATATTGCCTTCAAGGTTGATCCATGTTGTCACATATTGCAGAATTTCCTTCTTTTTTAAGGCTGAATAATATTCCATTGTATGTTTACACCAGATTTCCTTTATCCATTCATCTTTTTTTTTTTTTTTTTTTTGCGATACGCGGGCCTTTCACTGCCATGGCCTCTCCCGTTGCAGAGCACAGGCTCTGGACACACAGGCTCAGTGGCCATGGCTCACAGGCTGAGCCGCTCCACGGCATGTGGGATCTTCCCAGACCGGGGCACAAACCCATGTCCCCTGCATTGGCAGGCGGACTCTCAACCACTGCGCCACCAGGGAAGCCCTATCCATTCATCTTTGATGGACATTTATGTTGCTTCAATGCCTTGGCTATTGTGAATAATGCTGGAATGAACATAGGCGTGCTCATACCTCTTTGAGACCCTGATTTCAGTTATTTTGGATAAATACCAGAAGTGGGCTTGCTGGATTATATGGCAATTTTATTTTTAAATTTTTGAGGACCCTCTATACTGGCTGCACCATATGTTTTCCATGCTGGCTACACCATTTTGCGTTCCCATGAACAGTGTACAAGAGTTCGAATTTCTACAAAGTTAGAGGCATCACACTTCCTGATTTCAAAACATATTACAAAACTACTATAATTAAAGCAATATAATACTGGCATAAAGACAGACATATTGACCAATGGAACAGAATGTTAAGAATACAAATTGGGAGAAAAGATAGTCTCTTCAACAAAAGGTGTTGGGAAAACTGGATATCCACTTGCATAAAAATGAAATTAGACCCTTGTCTTACAACATACACACAAATAAGCTCAAAATGAATTAAAGACTTAATCACAAAACCTGAAACTGTAAAACTCCTAAAAGAAAAGAAAAGCTTCATGACATTGGTGTGGGCAGTGATTTCATGGATATGACATCAAAACATAGGCAACAAAAGTGAAAATAGACAGGAAGCATACATCAAACTAGAAAAGCTTCTGCATAGCGAAAGAAACAATCAACAGAGTGAAGAGGCAACCTACAGAATGCGAGAAAATATTTGCAAACCATACACCTAATAAAGTATTGCTTTCCAAAATATATAGGAAACTCCTATAATTCATCAGCAAAAAAATTAATAACCTGATTTTCGAAATGGGCTAAAGATTTGAATAGACATTTCTCCAAAGAAGACATACAAATGTTCAAACAAGTATATAAAAAGGTATTCAACCTCTTTAATCATCATGGAAATGCAAATCAAATCTGCAGTGAAATCTCACCTCACATCTGTCTGAATGCTTATTATCAAAAAAACAAAAGACAAGTGTTGGTGAATATGTGGAGAAATTGGAACCCTTGTAATTCAGTTTTGAGTATTTCACTTTAAAGGTTATATATACAAGCTATAATATACTTATATGACTGTTAGTAGGATGATGAACAGACAAAAAATCCTCAAAAAGAAAGGTTTAAAGAAGGAAGAAGTATTAACTTAAAGGAGAAAGAAAAATTATTTTCTCTTAGGAAGTTTAGGACGTAGTAAAACTTGGTTTGAAGGAACACCAAGGAACTTGTCCTGAGGTTGCTTTTGCACAGGAAATGCTGGAGATAAATATACTGGCTAAATCCACTCATATCAATAATTACATTAAATGTTGATGGCCAAAACACCCTAATTTAAAGACATATATTTGCAGAGTGGATAAAATGCAAGACTCTACTATATGTTGTTTGCAAGGCACTAATTTCAAATATAAAAATAATGTAAATATAAAGTTTAGATAGGTTGAATGTAAATAGATTAAAAAAGGATATGTCATGAAAACTGTAAATATAAGAAGGATGGAATAAATATTTTAGTATCAGATGAAATAGAGTACCAAACATAGGATTTTGCCAGATAAAGAGAGGAAAATTTCATAATAATAATAGGAAAAATGCATCAGCAAGACATAACAAATATAAATATGCATATATCTAATAATAAGCCCTCAAAATACATAAAGAAAAACTGACAGATTTAAAGGGAGAAATATATAAACCCATAGTTATAGTACATTTAACATCCTTCTCTACAAAACTGACAGAGAAAGTAGTAAAAAAAAATGAGTTAAGTCACAGAAGAGCTGAACAACAATATTAAACACTTTTATTTAGTTGACATTTATAGAACATTACTTCCAACAACTGAAGAATTCATGTCCTTTTAAGAGTACATGTTAAACTCACTAAAATAGAGCATTCACTGGAGCAGAAAACAATTATCAATAAACACAAAGTGACTAAAGTTTTACAAAGTATATTCTCTGACCTTAATGGTATTAGGAAATCAGTAATAATTAGAAATTTATGAAAACTTGAACATATGGGCATCAAACAACACACTTCTAAATAATTCCTAAATCAAATAAAAAAATAAGAAGAATGATTAATTTTGAACTGAATGGCAATGAAAATGAAACATAAAAATTTGTGGGATGCAGCCACAACACTTATTAGAGAGAAAGGTATACATTTAAATGCTTATATTTAAAAGAAAGATATAAAAAAATAAATGAACAGAGTTTTCTTTGTTAAAATGATAGAAGATAAATAAAGAAACCCAAAGCACATAAAAGGAAATAAATGGTAAAGAGCGGAAATCAATGAAATAGAAAACAAAACCAATACAGAGGAAAAATAACAGGGTTTAAAGTTTTTCTTTTTTTTGAAAAGGTCAACATAATTGACAAACTCGTAGCAATACTGAAAAAGACAAAAACAGAGAAAACATAAATCACCAATATCGTGGATGAGAAAAAGGTCACAGCCACAGGTTCTATAGACATTAAAAGAATAATGAGAGAAAAGCACGGACAAGTTTATGCCAACAAGTTTGACAGCTTAGATGTTATGCACAAATTTCTAGAAAAATTAGCTCACCAAATATGAGACAGGAAGAAACAGAAAATCTGAATAGCCCTATATTTAGTAAAGCTACTGAATTTGTGAATAAAACCCTTTTCCCAGTGAAACTCTTGGCCTAGGTGGTTTCTTTGGTGAATGCTGTCAAATATTAAATAATGAAACAGCATTAATCTTACACAAGCTTTTCAGAAAATAGGGCAGGAGTTTCACTGTCCAACTTGCTTTAGATGGAGTTACAAGGCCAGCATATAACCAAACAAAACAAATAAAGTACAAAAGAGGAAATTGTGGATCTGTATTCATCATGAATTGAGATGCAAAATTCTTAATAAAAAATTAGCAAGCTAAATTCAATAGGATAATAAATCACAACCAAGCATGTTTTATCCTGGGAATGCATGTTTGGTGTTACATCCGAAAATCAATGTCATTCACCATATTGATACAATAAAGGAGAAAAAACACGTGATAATTTTAATAAATGCAGCAAATGTATTTGAAATACTCAACATCCACTAGCAATAAAAGTTATTAGCAAACTTGAAATAGTTGGAAACTTCCTCAAATTGAAAAACTGCGTGTAAGAAAAACCAGGGCTAACAACATATTTGATGGTGAAAAACTTGTTTCCCCTGACATTGAGAACCAAGAAAGGATGCTGGTTTTGGATTCCTTAGCTATCGTAATAAGACTAGATAAAGAAATAAAGGCTAGAAGCCAAAAAAGAAAACCTAAAGCTTTTCTTATCATTGGGCAATGTTATTGTTTACAAGGAAAATGCTAGACAAGCTACAAAACAATTTCCAGCAAACAACTGGAAAAAAATTTCTAAATCCATTTATGGTAGTTCCCAAATGGTTAAAACACCTAGAAGTAAATCTAACAAAATATGTCCAAAACTTCCACACTGATAACTACAAACCATTGCTGAGAAAAATTAAACATGATCTCAATATTGGAGAGATATATCATATACATGGATTGTAACACTCAATATTGTCAAAATGGCAAATGTGGCCAAATTGATCAATGGATACAATATAATCTCAATTATATTGTATTCTGCTGCTCAAAATTGCAGCAGTACTTGTTTTGTAGAAATCATCAAGCTGACTCTAAAAATTATACGGGAATGCAAAAAATCTATAATCACTTAAGCAATTTTAAAAAAGAAGGTCAAAGTTGTGGGTCTTATTCTGCCTGATAGATATATAGCCCACACACGTATATTTATTTTGACAAATATGACAGGCAATTTAATAGAGAAAGGAAAATCTTTATAACAAATAATATAGAATCAATTAGATATCTATGCAAGAACAAATGAATATCAATTGTTACCTTCCTTACAACATAAGAAATTAAGTAAAAATGGATAATAGACCTAAATGCAAAAGCTAGAATTGTAAAAATTCTAGAAGAACAGAGAACAAATTTTGAGACTGGTAGGTTTGAAACAAAGAAAGGAAAGTTGATAAGATGGACTTCATCAAAATTTTAAAACTTTTGTTTTCCAAAGTCACTGTTTAGAAAAGAAAAAATGACTGACACCCTGAAAGACAATATTCACAACAAAAAATTAATAGACATGTATTGTGAATTTATAAAAACTCTTACATCTAAATAATAAGACTAACAACCTGATTGACAAATGGACAAATAACTTGAACAGACACAAGAGAAAATATATTCATAGCAGCTAAACACATTAAAAAGATGCCTATCATCATCACTCAGAGAAATGCAAATTAAAACTCTTTAAAACTACAGTGAGGGCTTCCCTGGTGGCACAGTGGTTGAGAGTCCGCCTGCCGGTGCAGGGGACACGGGTTTGTGCCCCGGTCCGGGAAGATCCCACATGCTGCAGAGCGGCTGTGCCCGTGAGCCATGGCCGCTGAGCCTGCGCGTCCGGAGCCTGTGCTCCACAACGGGAGAGGCCACAACAGTGAGAGGCCCGCGTACTGCAAAAAAACCCCCAAAAAAACAAAAACAAAAAAACAAACAAAAACTACAGTGAAATACAGTGAGACGCATCTATTAGATTGGATAACATTAAGAGGGCTGAACATGCCAAGTGTCAGTGAGGGTATGGAGCAAGTGGAGTTCACCTACAATGCTGATGAGGTTGTAACATGGTAGAGCCATGTTTTCAAAACTATTTGGCAGCATTTTAAAAAGTTAAAAGTTACATCTTCCTTACTGTCTAGGCATTCCTTTCATAGGTATTTACCCAAGAGTAAGGAATATATGCCCCACAAAGACGTGTTAAAAAATGTTTACACCTTTATTTGTAATAGCCCAAACCTGAAAACTACTCAAATGTCCATCAACAGATAAATGGATAAACAGATTATGATGTACCTGATCCTTGAGAATTACTTGGCAAAAAAAGGAAGTAAATGCTGGTAAACAAAATGACATGGGATAAACCTCAATATTATTATGCTGAGTAGAGGAATTCAGGCAAAACAATGTGTACATTCTGTGTGTTTTCACTAATATAATTTTTTAAAATGTAAACTAAACCATAATGTCAGAAAACAAACAGGTTTGAGGGGAGGAGGGATTACCAAGGGGTAGGAGAAAAGTTTTGGGAATAATGGAAATATCTTTTACTTTGATTTGACAAGTGTAGCTATACGTCAAGACCGATTATACAATTTAAATGTGTACAGTTCATGATACTTCAATTCTACCTTAATAAAGTTTAGAAAAATACACCTATGCATTTCATTTGAAGACACATGGAGTTAATAAATTTTTACAGCAATTAAAATAGCACAATCCCTTTTATAATTTTATTCTTAATCTGATGTAATTTTTTCATTGAAATAATTTAATCATTTTATTTCTATTTGTTCCATTTACATTTGGATCTAATGTACAGTTTATTTTATAAACATATATAAATATTATAAAAATCTAAATGTTTCTTCTTTGCTTCCTTCTTTCACTTTCCCTCTCTTCCTTCCACTCATTATCTTCTAGATGATTTTAAATTAAATTGACTAATTTTCTAAGCTTAAAATTTTCAACTATTTTCACTGGTCTCTATGGATCATGCTTTTGGTATCCTAGCTAAAACTCTTTGCCTAGCTCAGGTTACAAAGATTTTTTTCCAATATTTTCTGCTAGAAATCTTAGAGTTTTAGGTTTTATATTTAGACCTATAGTCCATTTTGAGTTATTTTTTGTTTATGGTTTAAGGTATGGGTTGATGTTTGTTTTGTATATGGATATTCAGTTGTTCCAACACCATTTGTTGAAATAGTTATCATTTTTCCACTGAATTCTCTTTTCATCTTTATAAAAAAATCAGTGACCATAAATATGTCACCATTTCTGGGCTCTTTATTCTCTTCTGTTATCAAGCTGTCTATACAGACACCAATTCTGCATTGTTTTGATTACTGTAGCTTTATAATAAATCTTGAAATTTGGATAATTTAAGTTCTTCAAATTTAAGTTTCTTTTTCGAAGTTGTTTTTGTTTGCCAGTTTCTACCCCCAAAAAGCCTACTGACATTTTCATTGGAATTTGGTTGAATCTGTTGGTCAGTTTAGGGATGCCGTAACAATATTGAATCTTAGGAGCCATAACACAGGGTATCTTTCCACTTGTTTATTTCTTTAATTTCTGTCAGCAATGTTTGTATTTTTAAGTGTAAATACAGGTCTTGCACATCTTTTGTCAGATTTAACCTTAAATATTTTATTTAAAATGGAATTTTAAAAATTTTATTTTATGATTTCTTATTGCTATTATATAGAATTAAATTGATTTTGTATATTGATCTTGAGTCTTACAAGCAAATTTACTCAAACAATATTTCTCTAAAAGAAATGCAAATTTATGGCCATACAAAGATTTGTACATGAATGCTTATAAGACTTTATTTTTTTTTATTTTTTATTTTTTTTTGGTACGCAGGCCTCACTGTTGTGGTCTCTCCCGTTGTGGAGCACATGCTCCAGATGCGCAGGCTCGGCGGCCATGGCTCATGGGCCCAGCCACTCTGCGGCATGTGGGATCCTCCCAGACCAGGGCACGAACCCCTGTCCCCTGCATCGGCAGGCGGACTCTCAACCACTGCGCCACCAGGGAAGCCCCTATAAGACTTTATTTGTAATAACCTCAAACTGGATATGACCTAAATGTCCATCAGCAGGTAAATGGATAACCAATTTGTGATATATCCAAAGAATGAAATACTAATCAGCAATAAAAATCAATGAACTATTGTTATACTCAAAATACATGGACAAATATCAAAATATTTATGCTTTATTAAAGAAGCTAGAGAAAAAGTACATATTGTATCATTCCATTTTGATTAAATATTAGAAAATGTAAGTAAATTTCAAATGACACAAAGGAATTCAGTGGTAGCCTGGGGATGGGGTGGGAGGAGAGGAGGGTGGGAGAGATTACAAAAGAGCAGTAGCGAGTTTTATAGTAACAGATATGTTCAATATTTTGATTGTGATAATAGTACTCATGTGTAAAATTTTATCAGGTTGTTCAAGTTAAATATGTGAGGTTTATTGTCTGTCGATTACATAGCCAAAAAAAAAATAAAACCAAAAAGATTCTAAGTTTCTAAAGATGTCTCAAAATATCAGGGCTGTGAAATGTAAGAATCTAATAGATGTCATAAAAAGAAAAAGAAAGCACCATTAGGATCTTGGTTACTTCTCTATTCAATCTTTAATTTCTTGAGCCAATGAAAATAAATAGTTACTGTAAAAATCAGAATATTATAATAGTTTTTTTAGCAGAAAATCATGTTAATTACCTCTTTCTGATTGCTTTTTCATGTTAGTGAAATATTAATATAAGATACCACATCCAAAAAAATCAGGGTAGCTCATGGAAAGCAGATCCCCAATTCATTTTTTTCTTTTTTTTTTTTTTGGACAAACATATAAGATTAAGTCATACTTACTGCATTATTCAAGGTAAGTGTTGGTTGCGCAAAAGGTTTCTAACATTATATTGTATACATTACGTGAGTCCCTGCCTCATACTAAATTTACATACAAACACCTTGAAGTTATCTACAATGAACTATATCAGCCATTTGCATTTCAAACTTAAAAATAAAGCCAAAACAGCTTTGTATGATAACCTTAGTTATTTCTATTCCTTAATTATTCTGATAGGACCATTGATAGTGCCAAATTTTCTATGAGAATATTGGCGGAAATAAAGACTTCAAAAAAAATTTTCAGAAGCATTTGGAATGTGACTAACTGAATTATATATATATATACACACACACACATATAAATTCAAATGTACATTAGTGAACAATAATGAAGTAAGTATTTAAGGGAGAGCACATTCAGAAATATTATATATTGTACCTTCCTAGCATGTTTTTCTTGGATTTTCTTTTTGTTTTTTACAACCAGTCCCTGAGGTATTTTAATTTTCCTCTTGCAAATTATAATCGAATTTTAGTCCAAAAATGTGCTTTTATTATTGTTTTGTAGAAAATTCCCCCTTTATGAATAGAAGGTATTCACTGTACTCAGTATATACTGAAAAACAAAACAAAATGAAATAAATGTATGTATGTATGCTTTAGGTTTTTCATTTCTAGTTAAAATGTATTCTTTCTTGGGTAGATATAATTTTTTTCCTGAGAATAATGATTAATCATGAAACATTTTTCATAGAGGTACACAAAATGAATTTTAAATACTGAGGCACGATGAATGTGGGGACATCATCATGGCTATAAATCGTTGGATACACTGACAAGTACTTAACAAACTAACACAATTTTACTTAATTCCCTTAATTATAAAGAGATAAAAATTTATTTGACTAACCATGCAATAAGGGGCATTTTGACTTACATTATTGGTTCAACTCCAAGTTAATGATTAAGAGTTTTAATATTCATGCGGGGTGGAATTTTTTAACATAGTAACCCTTCTGAATGTTTTTCACTGCCAGATGTCAATTTTAAGAAGCTTCAGATCATTTGCACACACAGATTTTTGTCCTCTTTTCCCAAAGTCTAAGCCTTAAATTAAATTATCAAGGAATGACTTAATAAATTTCTGAATAAATGCCCTATGGAGAGATGTCTTTTAGTTAATTTTCATGCAAAACAGACTTACTTTATAAATAATCATTATTCTGTCAGAGCACACATTTAAAAAACATCTGAGAAACCCAGTATAAATTGTTGAAAATAAATGACATTGAAAAATTAGTGTTAAATTGATTTTTGAGACCATTAATGTCTTTTCCTCTGAAATGCAAAAAAAAACAATGGAGAAGTCAGGGTTTGACTGCTCATAGAATATTGCAGTTTTTGAGTTTGAAAATATTACACAGGATTGAACATTTTCAACAGATATGCAAATATGCAAGAATATTTTGTTATGTCTTCAGCAGGATGCAAAAAATACTTTTTACTAAAAATATCCATATTGCTAGCATTTAATATTACTTGTAATTTTAACATAAATGTTTAAATATAATCTATGATAAATCTCTTTCGTGAAATGATAGTACATAAAGTACTACATCCTTTTTTCCCTTTGAAGTTTTGAATCTGAATGAGATAAGCATACTATGCAAATATTAATTTATAATATTGTAACACAGATAACCATTTGCACAAATATATTATCTAACGTACTGTGGTTTAAACACTTGGGAGGATTCAACAAATTTTCTCCCTATCACATTCACTGGAAGTGTATATTGTGATTACCACTCACCAGGCATTGTGTTATTTGCCTTAAGTGTGTTGCCTCATTTTATCATCATAACAACCACATGGGACAGATTTTAAGATTCCCAATTTAAGAATATGGGAAGTGAAGAATGAGTAGTCAATGAATTTTGCTAATACTCCACTGTTTGTGATTTAAACCCAATCTGCTTTGTCTCCAAAATCCATACTCTTCCATTTTTTTACTTCTATTAGGTTCTGGGGATAAAGACTACAAAACATGAATCCCTTGCTCTCTAGGGGCTTGTAATAAAGTAGTTGAGCCAGATAAGCCAATAGATGAAAAACACGAGAGTTTAACATATTATAACCTAGTGGTTAAGAGAAAAGAAATGCCTAGAAGAAGGATGATCAACTCAGACACCATTGGAAGATCAGAAGAGCATGGAAGTTTCCCAGGATAATTTCCTAAGGTATGAGGGAACATTGGCCACTCTAAACGTAACAAAAGGAACCGAGAGGTCATTGTGTAGAAGAACCTTCTTGTAGATGTTTAAAATTTAAGGAGCACAATCTAAAAGTTGGTAATATTAGAGAAACGTTTTAGACAGTGTGCCTAGAACTTAATTCAAGGCTGTGAAGAGCAAAAGAAATGCATGGGCCTGAGGGTGAGAATAGATAGAAAGATGACTATGGGCAAGAACATTAAGATACACAGTGATATCTATAGCCATTTTGCCGACAGCTAGCCTGGAAAAAAAAAAAAAAAAAAAACAACGTTACAGGTCTGAGATTTTACCCTACTATGCAAGCTAACATGTTAGCTCTTCAGTATTTCATGCATGCTGAGAGAGAACATAAGACTCTTGGGTCAGAGGCTATAATTTGTTATCCACAGTAATAGCAGTAGCTGGCATATTAGCATTTGGGAGCTTGTTCTCTGAGCCATGGTTCCCTCAAGGTAACACTAAGAGGGCAAAGTGACTGCTGCACATGTAGCGGTTTGCATCACAGGAGAGGATCTGGGAGTTTAGTGAATCTGAGTCTTTTCTAGTGCGCAGTAAACATGCCTACTCTTTGCTCCTGAGGGCAGAACTATCTCTAGCTTTCAAGGCAGTTTGCTATATATACATCTTTGAAAAGATAGTCCAGAACAAATCTAGTCAGTGCCTCACTCACAAGATTTGGAGAAATGTGAAATACTCAGAAAAATTGGCTTGCAACTCTGCCAAATAATAAATGTAACTGTTTTTAATCACCATAACTTATTGATATTTCTAATGGCAAATGGATACATTGACTTAAAATAGAATATATTTATTAATATAAAATGAGATGTACAATTATTTAAAAGAACAAAACAGTAGTGGCAGTTAGTTTTTACATATTTTGAAATAATTTTCTTAATTCTGGACTGCTGTAAAACTGAACTTAAAATAATATCTGTAGTTAATATTTTTTATGGCTTGACTACTCCCCCCTTTTCATGTATTAAAGTTTTACTTTTATTTAAAGAGTACCTTTATTTAAAATAAAGTTTTAATTTTTTTAAAGTTTTTAACAGCACAAACCAACAACATCATAACAATGAACTCAGGCTTTTCCCATTTTTCCTCAGTCTTTTTAAAAGCACTTAAATTCATTCTTTTAACTTAGTCATCAGATTTGACATCTCATTGTTAAGTACCTAAGACTCAAAGTTTTCATAACTGGCTTTGCATATGTTATGTATTTACTATGGAAGAATTTTAACAGTAGTTATTACTCTACTTACACAATAGGAACTAAACAGTTAGAAACACCATACCTAAAATGAAAAAAAAAAATTAGTAAGAGATTTAGGAACAAACCCTTTTAAGGGCCACTGCCAGTTCCTTACTTTTGAGAAAGTGACACAGTTTTAATTAGGAACACACATTGTATTTCAGGGAACACTGACACTTCATCTAACACTACTGAAAAGACAAAGCACCTTATTGTATGACCTGATGTCTTCATAGCTGGGAAGCGACAGTAGAAAGACTCTTACATTTTACAGTGAATGGGACTGGTGTTCTTCACTTAGCATCTGATTTCTTTCATTGTGCAGTGGGTCAATAGCTCCAATCAAGTACAACATATACTGCTGCTGGTGGCAACTTCTGAAGTACTTTATTATAATAATGCTATATTTAAAATCACCTTGCAAACAGAAGTGTCTCAAGGCATTTTGAAAAACTTTGACAACTAATTTACAATATACATATTATAGAAATTACATTGCTTGCTTCTGGAATGCAGACATTTCTTGGGTGAAACATGGCAAGTGATTAACTGAGTATAGCAACGCTGCACAAGTGGTAAAGAATTCTCCACGTAGCGGGAGTTGGGGGCAGGAATCTTAAGATCATTGACAGAATACATATTAATAATTAGTGGTTGGCCTAGGCTCTAGGGTTAACATTCTTACTTTTGAAAAGTTTTAATAAGCATGAAAAGATCTGAGTATTAGAAAAAGAGAATCTGTAGTAGAACATTGTACCAAATAAATACGAGAAATACTACATCATTCAGCCACTACAATATGGAGGCATATGTTTAAATTTAAATGTTTCCTTCTTTAGTTTTCAACCACCTACAAGATCCCCTTTTGTTGATGTGCATTTGTGAGTACTCTTTCTTATAAACAATAAAGTTTGTCAACAAATATTTTGGGGGCATCTACAAAGTGACAAACACTGTTGAAGATACTAGGATACAGACATGAAAAAGGCTCAGAGCTTGAGAAATTCATCACACCTCTACATTTTATGGGAAGTGTTTAGTGCCAGGATTTCCTAGGTAAGATGTTAGAAACATTTGAGAGAAACATAAATTACAAAAATGTATTCAATTATAAAATATTAGTATGGATATTTTCAGAATAAAAGTTAATTAGCTTCACTTTTAAAAATACAGCAATGTATATTTTTGAATGATTTTGGTGCATATTTTAAAAGATTAAATATAAACAGTGGCTTATTTTGATTCTCTAGTAAGTACTTCAGTACTATACTTTTTTTAAAAATTCAGGATTTGAGACAAAATTAGAAGAGGCTTTTGGTTAATCAACTATTATATAAAGTGGGAATTATTGGTGACACTTATCCTGGGTCTACTTAAAGATAAAAAGCATACACTGAATTGAAATAAATTACTTTAATGTGTGAAAATGTCAGAAAGGAATGTACTTTGCTAAGGCTCCTTCTGTAAGGGCTAATTCTGACTCAGTTTGCCCATTCTGCCTGCTCAGGATTTGATGGTGATGATGTGCTGGACCCATTTGACCATGTAGGGGGATCTTTTGCATAAGATTCCACAAAATAATTCTTATATAGCTTATTGGAAATGACTGAACCTACATTTGGATTGAAATGTAGAAAGTTAAAAAAATGTATCCATGTATTAATAATATTTTGCAACTTAGTGGGGAATGGTCAAGACTTTAGCTGCACCTAACTCTTCTCTGTTCAAGTTTTTTGTTTTGTTTTCTTTTCTTTTGCTTTTGTTCCCCCATTTCTTCATCAGTAGTGATGATGATAATTTGATTTAGGGTTTTTATACTAATTGTAAAGTTTTCTTAGAATTTATCAGAAATCACTCATTAATCAATGGAAGGAAAATATTCAAAGCCCTCAGAGGAAGGAAGGATCTTTTAGAATTCATTCCTCTGCCTCGTTTTACCACCCTAAAACCAACGGATATACTATACGAATGGATGCTTTTATATCTTTAAGTCGTGTGCTTTTGTTTGCGATATTTAAGAGGAGAGACCAAAAGTGAACAGAAGGTTAATATTTGTGTGATGGCAAGTGTGCAGACAGAATGGCCCATTTAATTCCCAGAACATATTAATATGTTACCTGACATGGCAAAAAGGGACTTTGCAAGTGTGATTAAATTAAGGACCTTGAGATGGGGATATTATCCTGGATCATCTGGGTTTGCCCAATGAAATCACAGTGGTCCTTGTAAGAGAGAGGCAGAAAAGGCAGAGTCAGAGAAGATTATATGACATGTGAAAAAAGATACAGAAGTTGAAGTGCTTCAGCCAAAAATCAAGGCATGCTGATAGCCTGTAGAAGCTGGAAAAGGCAAAAGAACACCCAAAGTGAATCTAGCCCAGCCAACACCTTAATCCTAGGACTTCTGACCTCCTGCCCTATAAGATAATACATATGTCTTATTTGAAACCACTACATTTCGGCAATTTGTGATAGCAATGGTAGGAAACTAATACATCAAGGGACACTCTGGTTAGATATTCTTTATTCCTTATCCTGAAGATTTATTTAATATGATAATCATTTAAACAAAAATGGGGTTACAGCTATTTCCCAGAAAAATATTTATTATACAAGATTAGTACTAAAGGACATTCTTTGTTTTTAGATGAACAGAGAACTGACCCTACATTGCATATGCACATGTGGTTGTTACTTTATACACACCTCTCCCAAGAATGGAATGTGGTCTCATGGAAAGGAATTTATCTATCCAAACCCATCTGTCATTCTTTGTGAAAAATTGTCCTGATAGTTTAGGACTTAAGCACTTTTCAAGATTATATTGTTCTCCCATCTTCCCCTTGAAAAATCCAGGTAGTATAAAATAAAGTAGCTGCATAACTGCTGGAATAGTTAAGCTCAAAGTCATAGTCAATTAAAATGTGACTCAAATAGGAAGAATTATCACAGAGCTCAGTTAGAAAAAGAACTTTAAAGGCAATAACTTCACTTTTTTCTTAGCTTAGCTATATTAATATTCTAGAGTTGGACATTAACATGCCAAAATCATCTAAAAGATTAATGAGCAACTTCAAAGAACTGTTAATGACAAAATGAAATCTCTCGTTATGTTTTCTTTCTCTCCTTCTTCCATGTTTTTCCACATCACACCTGTGAGATGCTCAGATGAGACATGTCCAGATGTTTTCAGTTTTGAGTCCCTTTGTTTTTGGGAACAGCAGATAGAGGTGAGATAAAAGTAGAAAAATTTAATGCCTACAACACCATTAATTGTCTTTTTTCACGTTCCCTTTGAATAATGCAATGCTTGAAAAATATAGACCATTTTTGTTCTCTGGACAATTCAACGAATGACTTTCTAAATCACAGAGTAGTTTATGTAAGTAAGCTGAAATTCTGAAGGGTAAGTTCACTAAAACTTTCAAAATTCTTATGAAAGCTGGAAGCCATTTTGAAACCTCTCAACATGAAAGTTCAGATCTGAAGATTAGATTAGTATCAATATATTATCAGTTATCTATCGACTCTCATGCAATGTGCTAGAGAGGGAAAAGGGAGGTGAACAGCATCAAAGAAATCCAAATGCAGTGGGGAAAGCCTGCAAAAGAAAACTGTGGTGAATTCAAACAGGCCGACTGATATTAGAAGAGTAATCCTATTATTAAGTGGTCTGGAGGAATCAGTAATGATACTGGAGGGGATAGAGGCTAACACAACATAACTCCTTTTGTTTTTCCTTTTCACAAATCCTGTTTCTACAATTAGTGGAAATAACTAGAATGTAGCTATATTATTGAATATGAAATTGCATACTTCTAATATAAAAAACAGTCCATTTGAAGTATTAATTAGAAAGTGGTTTTATAGCTTATATGTGTAGTATAGTAATACAAATTATAAGGCGATAATATGAAAGAAATTGGTATCACTTTTTGCCTTGCTCTTATGTGTCCTTTGGTATGTGCTTTACACACACAGTCTCATTTGATCTTCACAGTGAAACAATTATTTTAAAATGAATACATTTAATGACATAAACACATAAAATATATTTAAATAAATTTTTTTAAAAACTAAAAGTTATTGAAATCTGTATTATCATAAATAAATGCTCAGAAGGAAAGGGGTATTTGAACTGTTTCTTTGATGTGGGAATGTTCTATATGAATTAAACGAGGGAAAAAAATGTTAGCTGAAGGAACAATATGAATAAAACTTGGAAGATGGGAATTAATAAAGTGTTGAGTGAATATGGATTAGGTAAAGCATGAATTCTCAGTGGGAAAGATATTATCCCCAAGAGGATAAAACTGAGTTGGGTGGGGTGAGGAGAAGGTAGGAAAAAAATCTTATTACAATGGTTTGTGGTCCTCCAAAGCTCAACTATATTTGACAAGATCTTCTTTCTTAATATTTAATTTCTTTCATTAGGTAGATAGTAAATTAAATTAAAATTAATGAAATGAAATAGATTTTCTCCTTGGGGACATGACAATGAAAAATAGGTTGAGAAACACTGGCTAAAAGTCTAATAAGTTTGAAAAAAACTTCATAGTATTTTTCCAATTTATTATAAATTCAAGAACAAAGAATTCAAAGAAAAAATATTTATTTTAATTTCCTTGGTAGCAAAAACATAGGTATGAGTATACGTAATGAAACTTACTGTAATGTACATTACATTACTATTGTTTGTGTAAGTGTCTATGATGCAAAGGACCCAGTCCATTGGTTTTATAATGTCCTAGAAGCTAATCCAGTTTAGGCCCCCAGTAAAAGCTTGCTGAGTGAATAATTTACTATAATAGCACTGTCAATGGATTGTCTAGTCCATACCTAAACCTACAATCACTGATAAATGATTTAACTTGTAAAGGGCCTTCTTGAAGTGGACTGAACACAGAACTCCCACCATGTTCTAACCAGCATAAAGTAAAAGGGGATTGAGATCCTACTCATTCTTAACTTTCTATTTTGACAGAAGCCTAAGGTATCATTGGATATATCACCTGTGACATCCACTGTTAATTCAAATCTCACTTAACTTCAAAAATTACTCTTCAATCTATCTTATATGTGCTGTGGAACTATATTTTCAGCAGCCAAGATAGAATATTTAATAAATAAAAGAAGAATACTTAAAAAGTACTTTAGATTTCCTTGGAAGCACAAACATAGATATGACTATATTTAATGAGACATTGCAATGTACATTAAAAAATAATAATGAAATTTTATCTTACTGAATTCAGTCCAACATCTCAGTCTGGTTTGATTTTTTTTAATGTGAACCTTCCACCTATATACCTTCTTTAAAACATTATGCTATTTGATCATTTGATAAGATATCCATTCTTGTGAGCATCTGAGTGAGTTATCAAAATGATGTAAGAAACCTAGCATTGCATATCTTACTCTGGGTTTACATCCCTTCATTAGTCATCAATCTTGGTTAGAAACATTTAATAAATTAGAGAGGCACTGAATCATATTATTGTCTATCTCACTTTTAACCTTCTAAATATCAGTGATATAATAGGATACGTTTAAAAATACATTCTAATTGCTAAATCCAAAAATCATGTTTAAAGCAGCCTGCTGATCTACGTATCCAGCACCATCAAAAAATAAAAATAAAAAAGAAAGAAATAAATAAAAAGAAAAGAAAAGGAAAACTGTTTGAAGATGGTAGAGTAGGAAGATCTTGAGTTCACCCCTTCCCATGAGCAAACCAAAAATAAAAATTATCAATTATTTTAGAAGACACATGTGTTAAATACTACTATTAAAATGCAGAGACTACCAAGTTTTGTTATTTTCACCATTTCCCCAAAATATGAATTATCTGTGGCTCTATTATGTTTACAAAAGATATGCTCAAAACAAATTGTGACACAAAGGCAAAAGTAAAGGAATTTTTTAAAATCACAAAAAAGTAAAAAGAAAAAAAGCAATGCAAAATGCATGAATGGCAATACTACTATAAGATTAAAGATAATTCAAAGTAAGAAGAGTCATTTATTTTTAGAACGAAAAGGTTTATTTAACTCATATATATATGTTAGCGTAAATTTACTCCAACAAGAAAATCTACCTGTAAATCATCTTTATACAATAATAAAGCACCAAAATACACAAAACAAGTCTGTCTCTATGTCTCTGATCAAATGTTTTTCAACAATAGTTTTGCTTTTAACTGTCTCCCATGTTCATTTAATTCTCAATATTGTATTCTTAGGTTAATCTGCACGACTCCCAATCCTACTCATCTGTTTTACTGGGCTACAACCCAGTGTACTCTGGGTCCTACTGAGACAGCAAGCTGCTCCACCCCCATCTGTTTCTGCACTGATAGAGCTCTTGTCAAACCACGATTTCATGCATGCTCAGCTACGTGATTCCCTTTCTCTGTCTCTGGTCTACAGTACTGTATATATGGGGATTACATTGTCCAGAATATACACACTCATTGTTTCTCTTCTGGTGATTTCTGTTCAGATCTTTTCCATCTAAAATAGTGTAATGATAGGAGGGAGTACACAGGATCAGAACCTCAGAGTAACTACCTACCTCACGGAGGTGGAAAGCCTAACCTTTTGCTGGTCTGTGTGCCATTTTCCCCAAATCATGAAAAGATTTTGGAAGTGGTATAAAGCCAATGTTTCCTACTCAGAATTCTGGTTACATTTTGTCCTGTCCAGTTCAAAATGGTCAATTTTCTCCAGAATTTACTTCTTATTTAACAAGTTACATTATACATTAATATCCTAAAGCCTCTGAGGATTTCTAATATAAAACAAACAAACTTCATTAACAAACTTCATTTAACTAAGAATTTCTCAACCATATTTGCCAAAGTTCCTTTGAATTAATAATATGTATTAGCATCTTAATTTTAGAATTCATGGAGCTCACCTTGAACAATTCTGACTTAGAAGAATTTCTTTGTTAAAAAGTAGCTTGGGCTATTTAATACATCTCTCTTTTAACCTGACCCATGGTTTTATTATTGAAAATGTCAATATGTGTACTATTAAAAGCTCATTTCATAATTTTTCCTACACATAAGAATTTTTAACAATATCTGACAGATGGCTGTGTATCTAGTTAGGAATGTTTTCCTGAGAAGCTATTCCATAATCTTCTCCAACCACCTGTTCAAATATCCAGCTGTTCCTCCTAATCAAGAAGTGTTTATTTAGATTTAACCAAAGAAGAAAATTAAATGTTTAAAAGTGAAAAAAAAATCACAATGATTCCTTGACATGTCTGTTTTAGCAACTTATTTGAGGAAAATGAGGGATACATAGTTATTTTCTAAGAGATTTAGAGTCTCTAGAGCTATTTTGAAAGTTCAGGTTCTGATTCTAGCAGTATTAATATTGAGACAAAAAATGTTCATTTCTCTCTGAATTAGGCCTGTCCAAAAATCTATAGTCCTCAGTGAAAAGTTTTGATATAATTCACAGAGTGGTACTTGACTTAAAGGTCCACTGAGAACTGCTTGGTATACTTCTCTGTATAAGATATTACTAGTTTCTTCCAGTCAGTGAAATGTAATCATACCAAAGGCTCTTGAACCATTTTCTGGAATGAGCGCAGCTCTGACCAAGGACTCTGGAAGTTTGAGTTGTGGGAACCCTTAGAGTGTGAGGAAGAAATGCCAAGATGTGCAGTGGGTTTTCCAGCACTTCCTTTATTTGTGTTGATGACGTCAATGTTTCATAGCTCCTTGAGAAATTTTATTTATCCACATTCTGAGCAGAGAAATGGTACTATAAAATAATACTCTTCACCCTTACTTCAAACTCTCAACCTAACCTGTCTCCAAGACATGTGCTTCTGATACATTTGCTTAGAGTTTATGAATTCTCATTTGAAAATACATTTCTTAGAGGGTAGGCATCTCCTTTTGAATGCTGGATTTCAGGCATCTATTTAGCACCTTATAAAGCATTACATATGTTCAGGGATTTAACATATACTATTTTAATTGTTTTGATTCTAAATTTATCTTAGTCACTTTATTCTTTAGTCTCTGGAGATAGAGAAGATTAAGACTGCTCTTCAATTCAATGAACATTTGTATAAGCTTAATATAAGCTTCTTGTATTTTAACCTTTATTACTCTCCCAACAAGAATTGAATGTGTTATTCTTTTCTCAGACCTTTTCTTTTAATCAGAATTTTTACCCTATCCTTCCAGCAGTTAAATCATCTCTCCTAAAATTCTGGTACAAAACTTGTATCTGCCAAAAAGATTTTCCAGATTAATTTTACCAGCTCCAGTCGTCTTATGCCATTTTTTTTAGCACCTATATAATTTGCTAGCCTGAGATTGTTATCCTTCTTAATATGTAGTTTATATAATTATAATTTATAACTTTATCTTAGCAGGAAGAAGAAAATTATTACTGTCTCTCAGGTTCGTATATAGTGTGTTGAGACTAATCTCACGTCTACATGCATTATCAACAAACACTGTACTTACATCTCCCTGAGAATATCTTAGCATTTCTTCACTTCTATATAGTCTCTTAGTTTAATTATTAGAGTAAGGGCTGGTCCAAAAGTGGAAGAACAAATGAATTCTGAGAGGCACCTCACACCCATACACCATTATTCATGGAAGATGATGTATTCTCAACTGAAAATAAATGTCCCAGAATTTAGGAGTTTATAAAAATTCATTGAGAATTATCATAAGCATCCATAATTTAGCCCCTTTTGTCCCTAGCTCCCTTTTCATCTCTTTTAATCAAATAAGGAGAATAGATAACCTATATTATCAAGAATTTCAAGGTTTAAAGGAAACCTAATTAACAACCTTCTGATTTTTAAAATTTTATTTTAAAATTTATTTTTAAATTAATTGATTCTGAATCAAAAATAAATCAAGAATACAGGAGGAAATTTAGTTAGCATTATTTTTTCCCCCTGGATTGAAGACCAACTTTGGGCCCAAGAACTAAATGGCCCTATTGTTACTTACCCAGTTGAATTGCTTTTATTCACCCAATTGCAGGAAAAGCAGCTGGAGAGCTACAGAGGCAGAGCAGTGCCAGGGAGCATACATTATAGAGGAGACTTGCCATTAACAGTGAAGTATGTCTCAGAGATGGAGCTACACAAGCAATAATTTCTAACACATTAATCTCACGTGATGGAGTGACCAGAAATGTCAGTGTCTCTAGTATTAATGAACGTTGGGTTGATTGAAGCAGGTAGAACAAAGAGTCCAGGAGTTAACATTTTGTGTTGCCTCTGCTGAGAAGTTTGCTCATGAAAAAATGAGAAAGCAAGAATAGTGCTTCTTCTAATAAAGTGCCAAGCGAAGACCCAAAGGGTATTCAAGGATATTGTACTCACACTGTTTTTGGAGAAATGGTCAATGTGGGACAGGATTTTCCATGTTTAATGATAAACCATAAGGAGAAAAAAAACCACATACATGGCACCAATACAAAACAGAGTAAAGTATAAGAAGTAGAATACCACACAAAAGAGAGTATTCAGAAGACTGCTTCTAGAAAGCTGTTGAAAATAATATTCCTAAATAAATTGTATTTGCAAGGAAACGAAAGAAAATATAGACTAAATGAAACAGGAATTGAAAAAGCAACAGAAAGAGACAAAAAATGATTTCACAGGGTTATGAAAAGAAATAGGGAAATAATGATACTAACAACTTAAAAACATTTACATGTAGCAAGATGCAGAATAGATATGCAAAAAAAAACAACAAATAAACAAACAACAACAAACAAGTCAGTGAACTAGACCATAACTTCAAGAACAATCATGGGGAAAAGCATAAACTACAAAAAAGATGAAAATCAGCAGAGAAAAGCAAACAGACATGGCAGATGGTGGAGGGAAGATGATAAGACACCTGTATGTTTGCAAAAGAAATCCAAGCAAATGAAATGGACACAAGTTCAAAAATAAAATAACATTTTTATGTAATGAAAGACATGTAGTTAGTCTAAAGGAAATCGCTTTGTATATTAAAAAGATCAATTCCAAGGCACTTTCTGGTAAAATTTTTGAACCTGAAGACAAAAATATCAGTTTCCATGAGTGTTCAGTCCTGTGCAGCAGATCAATACAAAGGAAATATTTAAAAACACAAATGCATGCTTACTGCATCTAGAAGGGAGTTTAAAATATAGACAGTTCTGAAGAAAGAGGGCACTCTGAGATTGTGTGAATGGTCAATTTACATACAAAACTAACAGCGAGATGTTCTTACATGTGCGAGAGCTCAAGATTTTTCACCAACAGTTCTAGGAGTGCCACTCACATTTGTTATGTGTATAGATGGCCCTTGTGAAGCTATACCTCACCAATCTGTGGGCCTGCCTGTGCTTCAAAATAAAACAAAACAAAAGCAGTAAGATATGATACAGTTAACCAAAGAAAAATCAAAATATAGTATCCACAAATGAAAAGCCTAAGGCTTAATAGTTGTCTAGCAAATAAATGCAGTGAGGATATTAAATATTATTATATAAAAAATCACAGTCTTCATGCTTTTATAACAAAAAAGTTAAAAAATTAGAACAAACACAGATCAGGAAAAATTTTTATCTAGGACAGAGAATGAAGACATTAACATAACCATTGGAGATTTTTTTAAAAAGTAAGAAAACACAAAAGCCATCAGTTTAAGAACTAATTCTTTAAAAACAGTGAAAGAGATTACTCCTTGGATTAACCAAGCAAAAGAGAGAAAATACACATATTTGTAATTAGGAATGAAAAAGTACACAATCACAGAGGAGAAATAAAAACTATTATATTAAAGTGATTTTTACCGACAATATGCTGCCCAAAATGAAAATCTGGATAAATATATCCATTTTCTAGAAAAGTATAGATTTTGAAAATTGACCCAACACCCCAAAGACATTAAATAGAACTGTATCTATTTTAATACTTCTTATGTATAAGCTCCTAAACAAGTGAAAAAAATCAAATTTTCAGGTTCAGATAGTTCTAAATATTTAAACAAATAAATTTTCTGCTGTTTAAATAATATTAGAGAATAGGAAATGAAAGAACACTTTCCACTTGTTTTAGAAAGGCTATGTAACTTTTAAATGTGAACAGTATAAAAGATAGCATAAAAATCTTTATACACAAAATATTAAACGACAAATTCCAGCAGTATATCAAAATCAACTTCACCTGGTCCCATCCCTACCCTGATATCCCTGAGAATTATATGGTGCTTTAATATTGGTGAATAAATTATTGTAATTCACCATATTAATAGGTTAAATGAGAAAAGCTGTATTATTAAATTTTTATTCCAGAAAGACATTGAAAATCATCTTGTCAAAACTCATTAGTGAAATAGGACTAGAAAGATTTTTTTTCCTAAAGGAAAGTATTATGTTTAATAGGAAATAATAGGAACATTTCTTTTAAAAGCAAGACAATATAAGAATGTCAGTCTTTATCATTTCTAGACATAGCACATTAAGCAAAATGAATTGAAATATAACTAGCCAAACTGAAATAGTAAAATTTAAATCATTTGTAAAGAAAATCAACTAAAAAAAACTATAAATGTCAAAGGAACTCAGTAAAGTTGCTTATCATGAATTAACTATCTATAACCCCAAAGGTTGTTTTTGTAGTTTATTTTCATTAAAATTAGAAGCTTATATGATTTTCAAAGTGCAATGGATATACAAGGTCTTTTGACAACAAAAAAAAAATTAAAGAAAACAGTAGAAACAACCAATTTGACTTATAGTAGTTGATTATTGAATATTTATCTCCACATCTCTATGGAGTCTCATGCTGTTTTTAGTTTTAAGTATATTTTTGAATTCTTAGTAGGGAGAAAAGACTTAGCTCTCTTTCCTATTCTTGTTGCACATGATTGTTCACTTTCCTTTCCATCATCCTCTTATCAGAGGTTTATAGTAATTTTGGTTAGATTGATATCCAGTATTTTGATTAATATTATTATGATTATATAAGTGCTATTTACAGTTGAGTGATCTACTAAACCATTGTTAGTTTCTTTTTCCTATACAAACCTTGAATCACAAAGATCTTTCTTAGTAGGTGACAAAAAACAGAAATCATAAATTAAATGTTTGACTGATTTGACTATATAACCTGGAATGACAAATCCATGACACATAGATGTATATATCTCAAGCACATCCTAGAAACACTTTAAAATATATTACAAAGGTTTTATTTCCTTAATAGACTGTGATCTTTCAAATCAATAAGAATAGGTGAATCCTTCACTAAAAAGGAGGAAAAAAATGGACTAATGCAAACCAAAAAAGACACATTTGAAAGGAACCAAAAGCAAGAAAACACATGAACTTCTCTAGTAGTTTTTTAAATGCCGATAAAATACTCATGTATGTATTATTATTCTTGTCAAATTACCAATAATTAAAAAAAAAAGTAACATCCATTATTGGGGACAGTTTTGACATAGACTGACACGATGTCAAAGGTGTGCTCCTCTAGAAGCCACGGAGGCAAGAATTTAAGTACAAAGGATCACTTTGGGAGGAAACAACCCCATTCAATGAGGCAGGGAAGACAGTCAGGCTACCACTACGCGAAACTGAAGCTCATCTCTGCTGAGAGCTCTGAAGGACTGTGTACAATGCATCTCAGTTTTCCTGTCTACGGGACCAGGAAGCTGGGATATCTATCCTCCCAATCTGCATCTCTCATTGGCAGAGAACTGCCCCAAAGAGGAGTATCTGTCTGGCACTACCATCCTGCCCCATGTATATGAGCCTAGGGAAAGCCCTGGCGTGGAGAGTTACAGATGCTTGCAGTTGAATGTCACTGACAAGTGCTAGACCAGTGAGTGTTAAGAAGGTGTGGATGGGACTCCAACAGTGTCAGTTTTACACAGTCATGCTATGAAATGTGCTTATAAACTAATGCGGTGTAATTTTGCCAGATGATGTCCATTCATCTATCACTTTGTCTATTATCCTTCTATCTATCCAGCTAGCTAGCTAACTAGCTATCTGCTGGCTATCTATCTGCTAGTTATCTATTTACCACATATTTGTCAAATATATGCCCATTTTATAGTCATATATTTGGGTTCATTACACATTATTTTTTCTAAAATTTTCTCTCTGGATTTGTTGTCTCATGACCTATACCAATAAGTCTGATTCATTGTTTCTCTATTATCATGTTAGGGGAATCATTTCTTAAGTCTTTACACCAATTTTTCAATTTTCTGCTTTCTGTATGCATGTGAATATGTACCTGTTAATCTAGCAATCATCATTCAGTCACACTACCTGCTTCCCAAGGGTAGGGGTTATTTTACTAGGATTATTTGGGCCTGGTTTATTTAATTTATGTATTTCCTAAGCCCATGATACATACATTTCTTGAAAACACATATATTTCTATTTTCCTACATTTTATATTTGGGAATTCCTTTCCAGTTGTAAATTTTGATGAAGTTTCAAATGGACATTTCTCAAAACCCAAAATTATTCTTCTGTGTAACCATTTTTTGTTTTAATATTATGACCTTGAATCCCTCTTACCTACAAATTACTTTGCATAATTTTAAAAGAATTTGACACTTTAAAACAGATAATTTACTAAAAAATTAATACATTTATAATGTATTCAACAAATGACATCCCTGTTCATAAAGTATTCAGAGATCTTAGACCCTCATCTTTTAAAGTTTTTGATCTCAGATTTTGTATGTAAAAAGATAGCTGCTTTATTTTTCTGTAGTTGGCATTTTCTTTTCTTGAGTTCTGTTATTAGCCTTCTCTCCTTTGAGTTGTTTCCTTGCTCTTTATTTTTGCAAGTTGCATTTAAAAATTTTTGCAAGTTGCATTAAAAAATTTACTTTTGTCCTTTTTTGTTCTTTTTATCAAAATAGTAGGCTTTTCTTCTATTTATTCCTAGTAACCTGACCTAATTACCTATTGATGTTTTAGGCTTTAATAGCAACAACTTTCAATTTAGCCAAGTTGATTTCTTCTTTTATTTATAGTTTCTCTTATTTATTAGTGGAACGTTTTCTTGCACCCAAGTCCTAAAGAATATCTTACTTCCCTGAATTAGTTTGTCTCTCAGACTCTGTTTTTTTGGAAACTGTCTGCATATTTTCCTAAGCTTCTCAATGGTTGGCGTAATTAAAATGCACTTTCTTAGTGTTTCTGGTTCCCTGTCTTTTCCTTGAAATCACAAAATTCATTAATTTGTAATTATGTTAATTAAGCTTGTTTCCTTCGGCTTTAATTGGTATAAAGCAACACAAAAGAGCAATATCCATAAAGGAAATCTGGGACAATAAGACCTAGAAACCCAATTCACTTTATTCCTCCCTCCCAATATTTTTCTATACAGATTAAATTACTGAGATATTCTGCCCTAAGAGAACATTATTTCAAGTTTTTATATCTTGGCTCCCCAATGCGTCTACAAAATTCATAAGGAAAAAATATCTGCCTTCAACTTGTTCACCTACAACATTGCTACTTAAAATGTATACCCAGATGTGCATATTTGTCTTCTCCAGAAAGCTTGTTAGAAATACAGAATCCCTGGCCCACTACAGACATACTGAATCAAAATCTGCATTTTACCAAACACTTCATGTGATTTGCATGCACAGCATATAAATTGAATAATATTGCTATATATCGTGGCTTACATGTGATAGGCACTGGTAAAATCATTGTTGTAGGATTTTAGTCATCTCTGAACTAATCAAGATTAGTAATCAAGATCTAATGATCTTCATGGGGTAACTAAAATGTTTGCCTTCCAAATTCCCAAACCTAAAAAAACTTTGGGTTGCAAAAATAAATCTATAATTTTAATAAAAAACATTAAATTTTTAATACAGGTTTATTTTTAAACTTTCAGTAGTCAAATTTTAAGTTTGATGTTGCAGAGTGGAAACATGAATTTCTCAGCACTTTCAATTGGTACATTTATTTTGTGGTCACTTTAATGAATATTTTTGATTAAATACTGGCTTACTTTCAAGTGATATCAATTGTGAAGCATGATATTTTGGGGATATCTTATTTTCCTCAAACATTTCCTTCTTTTTATTCTGTACGGTTTATGTTCTCCATTATGTCTAGATTGAAAAAGGTTGATCATGGATGTTGTCATTTACAATTTTTGGAATTATTTTTTTTTTCTTCCCTCACTTAACTCATGACCTAAATTTAGTTAAATAACTTAATCTAATCAGTTCTTATAGATCATTTAAATTATTATGTTGTAATAGTAGAATAGACAATTCTGCAAAGATTTACATTATTTAATATCTGTTTTTTTGTCTTTCATTATTAACTTTTTTACAAGTTAAATCACAAAAGCATTAGCCTTAAATCATTTCACATACACATTCTCTTAATACTTGTATTGTCGATCTATTTCTCTGTTTAACTATTTTAAAGTGATTACTCATGGTTTTTGTTTTTTTTTATTTTGGGTTGTGTTGGGTCTTTGTTTCTGTGCGAGGGCTTTCTCTAGTTGTGGCAAGCGGGGGCCACTCTTCATCGCGATGCGCGGGCCTCACTATCACGGCCTCCCTTGTTGCGGAGCACAAGGCTCCAGACGTGCAGGTTCAGTAGTACTCATGGTTTTGTATACAAAATTAATAGTTTTTACATCATCATTTCTCACTGCATTTTACTTTTGCAATAGCAATCATTAACTTTTAAGAACTGTATTTTTATTGAGATAATTATTGATTCACATACAGTTGTAGGAAATAATATAGAGAGATCCCATGTACCCTAAAACCCATTTCTCTCAATGATAATATTTTGTGAATTATCTGACAATATCACAACCAGGATATTAACATGGATACAATCCACCAATCTTAGAGTTCCTCAATTTTACATATACACATTTGTGTGTGTGTACATTTAGTTCTATACAGTTTTATCACATGTAGCTGCATGTATCTACCACAACAGTCAAGGTACTGAAGAGTTCCACCACGACGAAGATTCCAATATTGTCATTTTATAACCTCTCTGCTATCCTCAGCCCCTACTGTTTCTAACTCCTGGGAATCACTAATCTGTTCTCCATTTCTAAAATTTTGTCATTTCAAAATGTTATATAAATAGAATCATCCAATATGTTACCATTCAAGATTGGCTTTATTTACTCAACACAGTTCTCTGAAGACACATCCAAGTTGTTGCATGAATCGATAGTTCCTTTTTATTGCTGAATAGTGATTCCTTGTATGGATGTACCACAGTTTGTTTAGCCATCCATCTGCTGAGGGACATCTTGGCTGTTTCTAGATTTTGGCTGTTTCAAGTGAAGCATCTATGAACATTTGTATACAGTTTTTTTGGTGACTATGTTTTCATCTCATAAGTTTTAATTTAATTTTTACTTCAATTGGCTGATAATCCCAACATGTAAAGTACATAAGATTTTTACTCTAAGTTATAATTGAAAATGTACAATCATATAATGATAATTCTGAAGCATGTCTTGTCCATATTACTCATTAAATGGATTACATAAGATGGTAATCAGTGTGATTACATGATCATAGTCTTGCACAAGTTTGCTGTTTAATATGACTTTGGTTATTTAACCTTTCATAGGCCAAGAATGAAACTACACTAAATAGCAGATTTTATACAAATATTGCAGCCAAATGTTAGTGCATTCCTAACAATGCCTAGAACAAGCCTAACTACTGCGCCTATTAAACTTTGAACAGTTGCCACCATTCACCTGGTAATAGTTATGCACATTACATGCTTAGTTCAAGTTAGTGAATAAGGAAGAAAAAATGAATCTCCTATATGACAGATACTTTATAGACTTCCAATAATTGTGTGTGTTTGTATATTGTGTATAAAGCTTCTAAATTTAACTCAACCATTATCCATCCATTCAACAAATTACTACTAAATGCCTGTTATATGATCTAAGGCTAATGCTTATAATTTAAAGGTTAAATAATATGATCTTTGGTATGAAAGGGTTCATTGTTTAAGGCCTATATATATATATGGCTGAAATAAAAAATGCCATGTTTTAGTTATGACTAATTAGTATTACTGGAAGGTGGTAGTGAATAATTTTAGTGAACTTACAACTATATAGAGAAAATCATTTTTTTAGTACTGTGCAGAGAACCAGAATTTCTTTCTGTGCAGAGAGAAAGAAAGACCAATTTTTATTAAAAACATGTTTTTCTGGGTAGATCCTATTTTGAGATATTAATTTGTATTTTAATTCTTCCTCCTTGCTTTATTTCCCACATAAGCAGGTGACATTTGTTACTTAACTGCCTCAGTTATGTGTCAGGAATAAAAACCGAGATAATCTGCAACTTTAACTGGATTTAATTTTCTAAAATTAAATTCCCAGGGAACTTAGGTTTGCCCAAATGGAAGAAGAGGCTCCT
The DNA here is from genome assembly GCF_937001465.1 of Orcinus orca. Taxonomy (NCBI): domain Eukaryota; kingdom Metazoa; phylum Chordata; class Mammalia; order Artiodactyla; family Delphinidae; genus Orcinus; species Orcinus orca. The sequence continues at coordinate 78,660,202 of NC_064565.1, forward strand.
TGGGTAGAGACTGAGTCTATTAAGGGACAAGAGGATTGGTTGGTGAGTTAAGCTTTTTTCCCAAACTGAAACAGATTCTCCTGTACTGGAAGACATGTATAGAGAGATCTGCCTTTCCCTGAGTATTGATAACATGTCTTGATGTCTTGAGGTTAGCTTTCTGGTGGAAGCACCAAGGACGTGGGAGACTATGAGACAAGGAGGGCTACCTGGTGCATCTAGGCATCAGGGTTATAGTGCCCATCACAGATTTCTTTTACTCATAGCGTAGCATCCCCAGACTTGAACAGTCATTGAGGAAGGAGTGAGGGACATCTTGGTGACTATAAAACTGCCTCACTAATGTGGTGTAAGACCTTGACATGTGGCATAATGTGGACAAAAGGAAAACTTGTGCAATGATGTAGATTTATATTTCCTCCAGCTTGGGAGAATAAGGCACAAAAGGAAAATTACAGTGATTTATAAGGTACAAAGAGAAGCAATGTTTTATTTGAACACGTGAGTTTGTGGCCTGAGATCATGTCTGCTTATAGGGCCACTCTGGGACAGAAATGAGTTTCTCTGTCCTGGGTATTGGTCTGATGCTCAGGGTTTTCAAGGAAAAGGGCTGTGCTCTTTTCAGTGGAGAAGAAGGAGGAGCGGGTGGAGACAACCACAGCTCAGGGGAAGAGCTAAAACAGAGGAGGAGATAAGTTTGGCTACATTGAAGAAGCAGAGCAAGAAGAACAAGAGTGTCTAAAGAGGAAACGGTAAATGTGCATGATATAAACCTCTCCTCGTCTTTCTTAACTGATCTTTAATAAACTTAAAAACTAAAATCCTGAAATGATGAGTGTGACAGGACTGAAAAATAAAGCAGTGAAGGGGCTGATGTTTGTATAGTGATTTGAATGAGCTAGACAGAGACAGGCTGTGGGCTAGGGAAACACCTGACAAACATCGGGGGTACAAACTGATTATTAAGGTAGCTAAAATCCAAGTTCACCATGATCTCAGTAATACAGATATATATATATATATAATAAAAACATGATATACATTGTGTGTGTGCATGCATTTGTATGTGTATGTGAGTGTGAATTTCAAAAACAAATTTCTGTCTGCTTAGCGGTTGCTGATTTTGTTTTCTACGGCATTGGCTTTACTGGAAAGGCTATATGCTATGTAGACTTTTTAGGAAGGAACCAAGGTAATAAAAGTAGATATGTATTTTGGAAGTCACTACTAGAATAATCTATGGAGTCTCCTATCACTGTACTAGACCCTTTGATTGTGTGCAATGATATTAAAAGAAACTGCAATTTTTTTCAATGTAGTAAGTTCGTTGGAGACCAAGCCTTGATAGAGTTTTCATAGTATTATCATTTGTATTATAAACAGATGTTTTAAAAAACCCAACAGTGTGTTACTGAGATTTCTCTCTGGGTGTAGAAATAAAGGAGAAGAACATGAACATTTCCTATGCTGTAGGATCTAGTTACTATTGGTCTTATATTTTTCTTCTCCATTCATCACCTGGAGAGTTTGACTTTTACAGTTTGCCAGTGATGAGTCTTAGAGGAGAGAGATGGGTCAGTCTGATGCTAAAATCAGCAGAGGCTATAACATTAACACCAATAAAGTCAAACGATCTTGATCTTGACACTCTCCTTCTTAGTCCCTTGGTTTTACTTTTCCCGGGAGCACCTGGATGCTGACAGATTTGTGTAGTGCAAGGCTGGGAGTCATTTAATGCAGGCACACTTCACAGCCACAAGTTTCACATTATAGTCACGTGATGTTAAGACAAGTGGAAAAAGAGCCTTCTGGGTGTGTTCTGGGACAAAAGTTTGCTCTTTGTTACCTCCTAAGAAAGACTCATCCATGGTGTAACTACCTCCCTTGTTCAAACTTGACTTCAGATTAAAACCTCACCCAATCTCTAATTTTACAAAATAGTGTGAAATAATCTTGTCCAATTAGAAGTTGCACAGGATGGCAAAAGAATAAATTGAGAGAGAAACACAGCAGAAAGGTTTTAGAATTTTAGAGAAATTGCTAGGGAAAAAGTCAATAATTGTATTTTTGATTGATGGAAAATTATATAAAAAGAGTAGAAAATAAAACATATGCTAATTAATCAAGTTTTTGTCAACTGACAAAGTCCAGTTCACCAGTTATTTACTACACTTCTACACTGAACTGAGAACTTGTCCTTAAATAGTTAAAATCATGTCAGGGAAGTGAAACATTCACAGGCTAAAGAAGTTAAATAATGATTAAATTCATATAATTACAACCTAAGAGTAGTGACAGAGGTAATTAATTAAGACTTTGAGGGGCAAGAGAGAGTTTGGAAGGGTGAGCATCAGCGCCATCTCTCTGCTGGGGAGCAAAGTGCAGAAGAGCCTTTGATAACGAGTGGGTAGTCTGAATAAAGGCAAAAATGTTCAAGGACTTTTTCCACCATAGAAAGTAGAATACTACTGTATATTCTTGGACATGGGAAAACTAATGAAAGAAATGACACTTTAGGAAGATTAATTTGACAAATATTCAGGAGAGATGGAAAGGGAAGAGACTACCTATTTTATACAGAGTAATAAAGCCAGTTAGGTAGACTGCTACACATGAGAGGGAGGAGAAAATATTGTCGCAGTTATCTTTGTTTGCTAATAAAAGGGAAAGTCATTCCTATGTTGTGGTCTCATTGCTGAATGCTAAACTTGAATCTGTCCTGATCTGAAACCACCTTTGGGATCTTCATGGCTTCTGATTACTACAGCTCCCATGGGGCATGAGTTTCCATCTAAGTGAATTCCTACACCCTGTATAAGGGCCGAAGACACCTGGAATAGTCTGTCCCCAGGTACAGGACAGAGCACATGTGTCAAGTCCTTAGAATAGAAAGCCACCTCATTTGTGCTGTCTTGAGTTACACTTATCTCTATCACATGATGAGGTTTAGTTCATTTTTGCTGTTGTGTTGTTCTGAATTCCCTTTATCACTCAAAATTTAATGCCCAATTTCAGTTATTAGATGTTCACCCTGATATGCCACTACCTCTGTATTCATGTCCTGTCTCTTCTCTGGACACCAACTCCAACCCTTGGATTCGCAACCTTCTTTCCCAGCTGACCCCTTAAGGACTTACACTGGCCTGAATGAATGTAAAACTCTACTTATTCAGTTGAATTTACCCTGAGCTCAATATCTCTGAACTTGCCTTTGCCCTTGGGAAATATGCTATTTTCATATTCACTCTTTCTGTATTTGATTAATTCCTACTTGTCTTTCTTGGCTTGCCTGCCATGGTACCCACCTCTGTTTTAGATATTCTCTGCTGATTTCGAACCCTATCTTCTGTTGGGGAGGGGGAAATTTCCTCCTCTACCCCTCTTGAGTTCTTGTGGCTGGACCAGTAATCAAACTGACACAAGACAGATTAAGAGGGGAAAAAAAGAAACAAGTTTAATTCGTGTGCACGGAGGTCTCATAGAAATGGGACCTAAGAAATGGCCAAAGCAGGCAGCTTTTATACTTTTTAAGACAAAGAGACAATACCTTTGAGAGGAATTGACAGGACAAAGAAACTTAGGTTTGGGTGCTTAATTAGTAAGGAATTTAAGCAAAGTTTGGGCTTGAGTAGTAAATTAGTAAAGAAGTAACAAGGTTTGTTTATAGAGGCTTCTCGGCCCTAATTTCCCTATCTCTGGTGATACGGATGTCTTTCTACTTCCCAGTACAGGGAGGGCACCTTTCGCTTGGGAGATTTATTTCCTGCTTTCAGGGAAACAGGGAGGAGGGTCAAAGCCTCCCTCTTGTATCTGCTGGCCACATCTTAAATAACTTTAGTTCAAATAATCAAAATGCAATTGAAGCATATTTTAAGGTAGCCTGCCCTGGGCCCCAACACTTCTTTGAACCCCTTCAAACTGCTTGCTGTCTTTTGACCACAACTTGATCATGCCCATCTTTTCTTCTGCAATTGCCTTGTTTTTTGTTTGTTTGTTCTGAAGGGTCTTTCCATATTTTTACCATCGTGGGTCCCTCAAACATGTTAAAATCCATTTCAAAACCCACTGATTATAGAAAGCATTTTTGTTTGTTTATTCCCCACTATTATGCATTTTATTTAATTTCATTATTTAACACAGCTTAAATACATTTAAAGTACACATTTACATTCATTTCTAACCAAATTTATTTCAAAACTGGTTTAATGATTTGTGTATTCAGCAAAGTAAAATTAAAATATTTTCAAATTAAAGCAAATGAAAAAATGGAGCACAAAATAAGATGAACATTATTATGTCCTAAACTCTTGGCTACAGATTGGACACACAAACAATAAGCAAGAGAGAAACATATCAGTTATCAGAATTTATTTCTAAAAACAAATTTTTCAGAAAAGAGATTAGACATACTCATATTTGCCTCTTCTCATAGAGAAAATAATATGCAATATAAGACTAAATATCTTTAAGAATACCCTTACAGTAACCATCTGCAAATTCTGAAGAAATAACTAAATCTTATGACCTGTCATGCATGTCTTTAATTTTGTAGGTACAAAAATGGGTACTTCTTTTTTGGAAAATATGTTTAACCACACATTATATTATAGACTATTATTTTTTATTCAAAAATTGAATAATATAATATTATTTTTATTTCAAGAAATGAAAAATAAAACTTCAAAATTAAGATGCCAAAGTCTGATTTCAGAACAACTTCAAGCTGAAGACAATCCAAAAAAGAAAATAAAAAGAAAGCAAGCAAGGCCAACTCTTAGAAAATGTCTTCCAAGACTAGTCCTAAAGGTTTCCCTTTTGCATATTCTTTCTTTTTCCTCTGGCTGATTCACCAAAAACTAATGACTTGATACATTGACCCAGTGAAAAGCCAACTCTGAAAAGAAGAGTGCTGACAGTCCAGGGAAAAACAATGAATTCATTGGTCAGCTTCTCTGGCAGCCTTCTCATTTCCTGTAGGCTTCTAGGCTTCTCACTGGTTGTGATGTTAAAAGCCAGCAACCCCTTGTTTATTAGAATCCGAAGCTAGAGAAGTGTCCTGGTTTATACATATCTACTTCCTATAAACACACAAATTCACATACACATGCATTTTTCATTTTCTTATACAATATGTCAGGATGGAAACCCTCTACTTTTAAGCCCACGAGAGTTGTGCAGTGAATCATTGTGCTTGAATCTAGATACAAGTGTCTTTCTGAAAACATTTTTAGATGGCTTTAAACATCTCTGGATTCTTGTTTCAGTCAGATGGAGGATTCAAGTCTCAAAATCTACAGATTTTTTTTTTTTTTCCAGTGCTGCAGTTCTTAGCTATCACAGTTTTCTCTTATTGGAAATACAAAATTCTTAATATCTGCAATGGTCCAAACTGATCATTTAGTCCTAGATATGGAAAGAAATCACCCAAGTTAGACGGTATGACTTGCCCAGATTTAGATTAATAGTTAATAGAAGAATCACACAACCAGAAATGAGGAGTGATTTTCTTTTTCTCTTCCTTGGGGAACAATATCCAAAATTTGGCTTTTAGATTAATATTTGGAGAATATTTTTTTTTCATTCATTTATAGCTTTCAGTGGCTTCCTATCTAAGGAAGGATTTAGTTCCTGAGTAAAATCCAAAGTCTTTCCTACCATCTACAAAGCAGGACTTGACCACCGCACACTACTTCTGTGATTGCACTTTGAGTCCCCTGAGTTTCCCTTACTCACAGTGCTTCAGCCATACTGGCCTCCTTGTAGTTTATAAAGAATGACATTACCTCTCAAGGTCTTTGCATTTCTTGTTATTCTTTCTGGAATGCTCTTCTCCAAATACTTGCATGTATTTTTCATTTCTTTTATGTCTCTCCTAAATATCATCTAACCAGTGAAGAGTTCATGCCACCCTATAAAAATAAACCCTCTTAGCCAATGCTAGTTAGTTTTCATTCCTCTTACCCCACTTTATTTTTCTTCACAGTTCTTATCTCACCTCAAAATATTATATATTTGTTGATTTATTGTCATTGTTCTTGATAGAATCCAAGTCCCTTGAGAACAAGGACTTCATCATTTTTTTTCATTGCAGGTTCTCAGTACCTAAAGCAGTGCCTGACACATAGTAGTTTTGCATCAAGGATTTCTTGAATGAAATTTATTCATTCATATAATTTATTTATTCATTCATATAATTAATCCATGCTGAATACCTAATTTGTGCCAGGTCCAGTATTATGTAGGGGCAAGAAATAAAGCAGATAAGATCCCCACCATCAAGGCTGGTGGGAAGACAGATATTACACATGTTAAAACACATATGAAGATAAAGAACAATCAAGGAAGAGAACAGTTTGTTATGGTAAGTAGTAAAATGGTGTGATCTAATTTAGATTGGAATCAAAGAAGAGATCTGTGAAGATATAACATTTAAGTTCATTTGGATAATGAGGAAAATAAAACCAGGCAAAGAGTGAGAGTAAGAATGCTCTATGCATGAGAAAAAAGAACTTAGAATATTAGAGGGACAAAAAAGAAGGCTGGTTTCACTGTACTGTCTGCCAAGTGAACTAAACTATACAGTTAGATATGCCGGTCTGGAATCCAGAAGAGACATCTGAGTTCTATATAAATGTGGGAATTATTAGCATAAAGCTGATTTGTAAAAGCCTGGTAATGGATAATATCCCCCCTAAAGAGAGCACAGAGAGAAAGAGTCCTGACCAAGACTGAGGAACTACACATTAATAATTAGGAAGTGAAGTGTGAAATGAGGGAGAATGCAAAGAAACAGCCAGACTAGTTGAAAGATGCTGTGGATTTCTAAGATTATGGAAGACAAGGAGGAAAGATTCTCAGAAGACACTATCTGACAGTTTTGAATAGCTGAAAATTCCCAGGAAAAAACTCAAAATTGACAATAGATGTGACAGAACAAAGGCTAGTGTTGCCTTTCCCCAGAGCACAGTTTTGCAGTGTCATGGAGAAGAAAGACAAACGTTCCTGAGAGAATGAGAAAACGGAAGTTGAAGAAACAGAGACTGTGTGTTTATAAAATCTGTTCCAGGAGTTTGATTAGTAAGAAAATCTAGATAATTAGTGGGAGAGTAAAAGGGGATGTGTGATAAAGGAGACTTTTGTTTTGTGTTAAGAGGGAGTTATGGGAATATGTTTGTCAAATGGAAGAACCCTGAAGAGGGAGAAATTTCTTTATAAAAAAATCACATATACACAAAATCCTGCCTTGGATTTCAAGGAATTTATGAACCTTGTTAAATCCTTTTAGAATTCATGGATCTCAGTTTACTAACAGATGAGCAATGTGATAGTGTGATTTATAATAAGAAATATATATTTGGTCTTTGTCCTATTTGTGGCACAGAGTTCCTAAAATCTTTTGAAATTTCTGATACAGGTGTCTTTTGTTATGTGAATGAGGCGATTTTTGGGACCCATTTAAGGATGGGGGCTGGTTGCCAGGGGAACCAACCATGTGATTTGAAGGTTGGAACTTTAAGTCTCACCCCCTGACATCCAAGAAGGAGGGAGGGGTTGGATTCAATTACCAATGACAATTGATTTACTCAATCATGTCTATGTAATGAAGCCTCCATAACTATCCCAAAAAGACAGGGTTTGGAGAGCTTCTGAGTTGGTGAACACCTGGAGATTCAGGGAGAGTGATGTGCTGGGAGACGGCTTGGAAGCTCTGTGCCCTTTCCCCATGCCTTGCTCTATACATCTCTTCCATCTGGCTTTTCCTGAGTTACATCTTTTTATAATAAACCAATGACCTAGTAAGTAAAATGTTTCTCTGAGTTTTGTGAGCTACTCTGCCTATTTCTCTAGTTCTGGGAAATCTACAGAGAAGGGTTATAAAGTTTAAGGAGGTGCTCTCTATTTTTAGAAGAATGACTTGGGGTGCACAGTTCAGTATCATGCTCATTTTAAAATGATTTCTTCTGGTAATAATGGCTGAACTGATTGTAAATTGAGAGTGCATATGGTCCATTGGTCACCTCTGTGCTGAGCAGTTTTGCTTCTGGGAGTGTAATAGGGAAACTTGAGTACATCTATGTTCTGTTGTAATATGAATCCAAGCTTTCCACACCCCCCGCATCCAAGAATGATACAAATTAAGTGTAAATGAGAGGAAATATGCTATGCTTTCCAATATTAAATATAATGAACTATTTTCCAACTGAAGACAAAGAATACTTTCATGTCAGTATCAATAATGGAAGAATTCTTTATTTTAAAAGCAGAAATCCTTATGCGTGATCTACCCCAGCAATTGGGGAGAAAGAATGAAGGTATTACTTTGCTCTTTCAGTCCCAGTGCCTTCTAGTATCACTCTGCTAAAAACTTCATGCCTATTTGAATGTTGCTATGACTTCATCTTTGGAGAAATGGTTCAGAACACTGTTTCACTAGAACTAGGAACCACAGTAATGTACAATTTTGCCAGTGTTCTAAAGGTGATGACTATGGAGAATGCAACGTGGCAGGAGGCAAAACTGGAGACTGGAAGAGACCCTCGAATGAAGTGCTCTGGCCCTGTTTTTAATTCCCTATCATCTCACATGTAGGTGAGATGTTAGTAGGGATTAAGGCTTGGCCAGGTTATATAAAGTCTTTCATTTATCAAACACATTATTCTGCTTCTGTCTGTGACCAATATCTGATAAAAATTCTTATCATCTACCAGAACTTTGTATCTTCAACGTACTTTATAGTTATTAGTGATACATGAGTATCTCCATGTGAGGCGCAATTTGTATTATATCCATTTTACCCTCTACTCCTAGCCTGTGCTATTTTACTGATAAACAAGCCTATCTCAGTAAGGTTTATTAGTGAAGTATGTTCACCCAATAAATATAAGACAGTCTTTAAGTCTCTAGCAATTTAAAGAAATGTCTTTATAGGTAAATACTTCAATGTATATTTATTTCCACAGGAATGGGATCATACAACACAAACACTTTTTAAATCTACTTTTCACTCAATTAATTATGGACACCTTTTTAAAGATCCATTTGTATAGTACATATTACCTACAAGATTTGATATGAAGGTCAGTAGTTTTTTTTTTTAGCTCTTTTGATTGTCAGCAAAACCACTAACTCTTGAAGTGTCTTTAACCTCAGTTAGCCCCAGAAATGAATGCAGGGCCCCAGACAGCAGCCTGGGAGGGCTTTTCACGGACATATAGACTTGACATGATGTGGTTGATAGGTTACACCAGTAAGGTGGATGAGTAACCCTTATATCACACACATATCTAATTACTAACTCTCTGATGTAGGAGTTATTTTCCTATTTTATAACTAGGAAACCAAGACTCAGTGATGCTGAGTAGCTTGCTCATATTCAAGCAGCTAACAAATACTGGAAACTTAGATGTGAGGCCAGCCTTTCAAAGCAAATCCCTTGTAATGCATACAACCACTACTTTTATGATTATCATAAATAGTTATTTTGCCCTGTTAACTGAATCGACTTGAAAAGTTGTAAACCTAATTTTAAAGAGTAAGAATTCCAAATTCTAAATTATCATCAGTTTTGAACAGCTAGATATTAACACTGAGTTAACTGTTTGCACTATAGCTGTGCTCTTAATATATGAAACAAGAAAAAGACAGAGACGGATGGATTTGCAAAGTGGTTAATCAATACTGGTTATTGTTTTGTTTTAAATCTTGACTTTATAACCTTGGATAACATTTTAAAGTAAGAAGAATAACTGACTATATGGAGCAGGAGAGCTGTGAAGTAAGTGCTCAGGTGATCTGTGGTCAGGCGCTGGCCCAAAACTATCAGTCACATTGTAAACGAAGTAAGTATGGAAATTGAGAGTAGGCACTTAGAAATGTTTATAGCAATTTGCAGAATAATTCTGTGTTTGTTAAAGCTAATAATAAAAAAATAAATTTGAAATTTTGTCTTTATATTTAAATTTCATTTATTTAGTAATTTATTTTAAAGTATATTATAAAAGTTTTGGTTTTCAATAGAACATTATTAGTTCAGTTTGCAATCTCTTTTATTTTTTAATTTTAGGCTTTCATTATTTTATTTTAAAATATATTTCAGAACTATGAGTCTTCAGGGGGTTGGGGGAAAAATCATCCTTCACTACAAAGAGTTTGAGGAATACCGATAGAAGATTTTGTAGGTGCTGTGAATCCTCAGGACAAAATCATGGTCAGCAATTAAATTCTCAAATGAATGAAGAGACTGAGAAGATAAGGAATTTGAGGAGTTACACTAAGAACTCTGGGGACCTACATCATGAAGGAGAGCACAGGCAGAGGCTGAGCACAGTTGCAAGAGGAGGCCAGCATCCAGAATTTCAAATTAGGTGGAAGGACACAGACAGAAAGGTCATAAAATATACAAAGTGTGGAGAGAGGGAAACACACATGCTGATGGCAGGCAGGTCACTCAATAGTTTGAACAACCTAAGGACAACTGACACATCTTATTTTTCCTCACAATTTGCTCTCTCCATTTAGGTGTGGGCAGAAAAAAGCTGGCTGAGGCTATTTCTCTCCTCAGTGAGACTGGGCCAACCAATTTCCTGGAGTCAGAAGAAAGCACTTTTCTCTGGGACATTCCATAACTTTACTATCACCACCACCACCAAAATATTAGCAAAATCCAATCCTAAACAGAATGGTGAATTGTAGGGCTTGTGAATACAATCACATTTTGGAATAATGCTTATTCTTAAATTGAAAAATACTTTGTCTTTATGAAAGTATGTGTTCCCAAATTTAAAAAGAGATATAATCCTACAATCTAGAGATAATCACATAATTTTAAGTGTTCCTTTGCTGTCATTTTCTCTGCTTGTATACTGTTCAAAATTTATATATGTCTGTCTGGACTTTTGCCTGTGTAGATTTTCTACCACATATTATATTGTAGTTGTATTGGTTTGCTAAAGCTGCCGTAGCAACGTATCACAAACTGTGGCTTAAACAGCAGAAACTTATTGTCTCAAGCTCTGGAGGCTAGAAGTTTGAAATCAAGGTGTTGGCAGGGTTGGTTCCTTCTGAGGGCTGTGAAGACTGTGAGGGAGGATCTGTTCCATGCCTCTCCCTTGCTTTTGGTGGTTCTTCTGGCAATCTTTAGCATTGCTTTTCTCGTAGATGCATAATCCTGATCTTTGCCTTTGTGCTCACATGACAGTCTCACTGTGTGCATGTCTCTGTGTCCAAATCTCCCCTTTCTATAAGAACACCAATAATATTGGATTAGTGCCTGCCCTTATGAACTCATTTTAGCTTGACTATCTCTGCAAAGACCTGATCTCTAAATAAGGTCATGCTCTGAGATTCTAAGGGTTAGGACATATCCAACATATCTTTTTTGGGGAGAGGACAAAATTCAACCCTTAACCTTCATTCTTTTTATCAATTCTGAAACTGTTCTTTGAAAATCTCAGTTCTAATGACTGCATAATATTTTTATTGCTAAGATAAAACATGTTTTATTTAACCATAAATAACCCTTTTATTGGACATCTATTTTTTAACGTTTTTCAGCTTTATATATAATAGTGCTATGAATATCCTTACATAGGAATATTTTGTGTATCTCTAAGTTTATACTTAATTTAAATTTTTAAAAATAAAGACATAGCATAAGAGTATGAATATTTATGAGTTTCAATATTTATTTCCTAATTTATCCTATAAAATTGTACGTGTTAACAAATATTTAAAAATCTAGTCAGCAAAAATTTAAGTCATTGTTGCTTTAATGTGAATTTTTTTGCTTTAATGAGGTTGAATATTTTTTATGTTATCGTGCTATTGCCCTTTTTTGTATGGGCCACTCAACTGCTCTTCCTATTTTAGTATAGGGGTATGTTAGTTGTCTTCTTGCTGATTTATAGGAGAAAGTTTCAATAAATATCACTTTCGTATAGAGAGAGCTTATTTTAGTTGCCATGTTTGGATATACAATATAAACTCAAATGCAAAATTACTCAAAAATATATAGAGGTTCATCTTTTCATCAACAAAATTAAAGTAAAAAATAAATAAAAATTTACTCCATAGTAAATAATCTTTAGGAAATATTTAGGATTTTCCATTCTGATAGGAAATATAATTCTAGTTATCCAGTTGCTGCAGAAAAAAGCTTATACGTCAATGAAAGTTAATTATAAGTTTTCTCTGACACAGAAAGGTGAAGTGACTTTCCAATGTCATAAAGCCAGAGAATAGCAGAAGTGGGAATAGAATTCAGGTCTACTGAATCCCAGTGCAATACTTCAGTGAGTAGACAACTATGATTTGTTGTGAAATAATAATTGCTAATTACTTTGGGTATTCCTTTCATCCTTAAAAGATCTAATAATGCTCACAAGTTCATAAAGGTGTTTTATCCAACGGACAGCAATGCCTTATAAGAGAATTTTTCCTTTAATATTATGTCAAATAAACTTTTAAAATTTGATGACAGTTCCAACTGAATTCTCTAATGGCCTGTGTTGACTTTCTGTCTAAAGTGGGTGATGGGAGTATACAGGGTCTCTCCACCAAACACGCAGAATGCTGACATTTATTGTGCTCTTTCTCAGTGCCAGGCATTTACCTTGGTATTTAATTTATTCACCATAAAATTCCAAGAGCTAATAATTTTACAGATTAGATACTGAAGCTGAAATTGGTCCCAAGTCAAGCAGAGCAAATAGGAGAGTCAAACTTCGCACTCAGATCAAACTCCAAAGATCCCATCCTTTCTATGACACTACAGTCTTCCTACTCTCTACGAATGAGCACAGGTAGTTTATCTTCTATCCTGACTAACCACTGAAGAAAGCAGAGACAGAAACTCGATGGTATAATGAATTCTGTGGGAATACAATTTTTAAACAGCATAATTAGACAAAAAGCAAAGGTGAAAGGAAGTAACATTTATTAAAGTTGTACAAGGTATCATTTAATCTTCACATTCACAACTTTATTATGGCTGTTTCATTCATGGGGGTGTTGATTTTCAGAGAAGTTAAATAAATTGTTCAAGATCATAAGGCTAGCTAGTGGTAGAACCAGGATTGAAAGGACATATGTCTGGCTCCACAATCTGAGAACTTTCCATGACTAACATTTTTATATTGCCTCCTTTGTTAGAACAGATTTTTTTTCCAAATTGAAGAGGATATATAGACGGTTGATAAGAGTTACCTCTGATTAATGGATACATACATGATTTTACCTACTCATCAATACTATTACTGTGCAGTTTGGAAAATAGTTTTAGTTTTTTTTTACTTTTTAAAATGTATATTTATTAACAGACAATCAGAGTTCATAATGCGTGAGCAAATATAATTAGTCTACAGTAAATCTTAAGAGACAAATGTAACTGTGATTTTATCTACATAATACTTGAATTTTATTTCTTTTAAATCTCTTGGTTACTGCTATCTATTATGGTAATAGTACTTTAATATCAGTATGCGTAAGACTTATCCAAAAAGAAAACATGCAGATACCTTGGCTCTAACTTATATATTTGGCTTAGGTATCCAGGGAAGAGCTTCATAATTTTTAACAACTCCCTCTAAATAACAAACATCGCTGTATAGTGGGAAAAAAACCCTCTAAATAAATTCATATATAAGGCTAAATTTTAGAACTTCATGGAAAATTCTTAGACAAGTAATTCTCAGACTTTGGTGTACATCAGCATCACCAGGTTTGTTAAAGGTTTGGCTTCTGGAGATATCAATTCAGAAAGTCCTGGAAATGGACATGAGTGGGTTACACATATTTATTGATAAAAAGCTCACCAAGATATTTTATATTATATGAAAATTGGGAAAAGGTACTATAGAATTATATAGATTAAAAATTACTTATGAGATTATTGATAAAATGACTTAGGAATACTAATATACTTCCTCTGGGTGGTTTTGGTAGAAAGAATTGTGCACTAAATTCTGTCTAGTCACATCAGATTGGTGATATCTGAAATCTATTAGGAATGAAAACTATGTATACTGACAGAATGAGGACTTTTAAATGCAATGTATTCTTGGGGACTTGGCTACCAAATGTTAGTGGGCCTTGCATTGCCCATTTCCTAGAGTAGACACACAGTTTTTATCTGGAGTGTTCAGAATCCCATCTCCTCAGAAGTGTAGAATAGTCAATACAGGAACTCTTCATTTCCTGACTTCAATTTTCATATATCAACTATAGATGTCAATACCAGCTAAATTTTTTTAAATGTGAATTCATTATAATACTTAAAAAAGAGTCTAAAATACCTTTCCTGGACTGAGTCAGAAAAATCAGAGGCCAGAGTACAAAACTGCATAATTTTAGAGCATCATAGAAAAACTGACTGAACTTCATTTAGAGATTATGTAATAGGGCCTCATTGAGAGGCATTACCAGAAACATCGCTAAGCAACTTATTGGTGACTTTTATTATTGACGTTAAGTGTGATGCTGAATGGGTTGTTCACCAAACAAAGTGATTTGTTATAAAGAAACACGAGGAATTTTCCTCTCAAGTATAAGAATAAATATTCTTGACCAGATAATTTACTTTTATTTTATGGACACTAAGAATCATGAGTGATTGAGTTTCCCATTTGAGTTAGCCTCCAGAAAGCTCAGAAAGTTATAACCTACTTTTTAGTAAGAAATTATGTGCCCTAATATCACCCCTAGATATACTGTACTTTTTCTAGACTTATTTTCCTTTTTGTCCCATTTCATTTATTTTAAATGCAAAATCAAACTTCTTGTAAAGCCACTACAAATCATATATTATGACATGATCAGGTAAAAGTAAATTAAATAAACTAATGAATAGTAAAAATATTTTTGATTAAACTATTAATAGTTAAATTTTTTGTATGTTTTTGTTGCTTCACATTAATCTAAATATTGTTTTTTTTAAAAAACAATATATTAGCCATGGTTCCATATTGTTATCAATATGCTCTTTCTACGATGAATATGCTTATTTAAAATCTGTGTCTTCACTGTCTTTATCACTTACAATTTCATGATATTAAAGAATATTTGTCGGGCTTCCCTGGTGGCGCAGTGGTTGAGAATCTGCCTGCCGATGCAGGGGACACGGGTTCATGCCCCGGTCCGGGGAGATCCCACATGCTGCGAAGTGGCTAGGCCCGTGAGCCGTGGCCGCTGAGCCTGTGCGTCCAGAGCCTGTGCTCCGCAACGGGAGAGGCCTGTGCTCCGCAACGGGATAGGCCACAACAGTGAGAGGCCCGTGTACCGCCAAAAAAAAAAAAAAAAAAAAAAAGAATATTTGTCATCAATTATTTATCTGCTTTTAAAGAAGTAACAAAAATATCACTCTCAAAAATTATGATCAGATTTTTTTTAAAAATCACTTATGATTAAGAATAGCTTTATTGTGTAGACTGTGACAAATGTACTCAATAAATAATTGATAGCCACTCTTCTCACTGCTAACTTCAGAAAACCCATGATGGCCCTCACTTGAGCAGGATAGCCCCTGTATTCCTACGTGTAAAAACAATTATCTCCTGAATATTACCAGACCAGGTTTCTTCATAGAGGTGTGGAGCAAAGGGTAAGTTTAAATAATTTTAACGTGGGAGAAAATTCGGAAAGGAAGCTATAATGTGTAGGTGCGTGTCATAATAATTAAGCATTTGCATAGCTGACTGCAACCCTTATTAAGCAACGTGCCAAATGCCAGGCTGCTTTACATAATGGATGTGGGAGAAGAAGTGACAAACACCAAAGTAATGGAACACATTAATAAAAGTTTGCACAGTGTGTGTCCTTCATGCAGGCTGTGGTGACAAATATCCATGCCTTTACAAACTACATGACATTATGTTGTTTAGTCCTCTGGGATTTGCCTGCCAATTTGCTGTCTATCATTTATTTTCCACTGTGGTGTGTATGCTTTGAGTGATCTCAACAGAAGGTCACAACCAGTGAAGCTTCTTTACCAAACATTTCTTGTTCCTGTCTGGGGCTTTGAGTGGTTCATTTTTAAAGTTTATCATACTTCATTTTAGTAAACATCCCAAGGAGATTCAGAGTAGGTCCTGGAATCCAGGTCTTCCATCAATGTGTTTGCTCTGTGTGCTCTTGTGGTCTTCCCAATTCCCATTTCTATAAATAACTGCTGGAACATTTGCAGTAACATTTTTATTGTCCTTAACCTTATCTCTCGTTACGTTTATGGTTCTTATAAAAGGGGGAAAAAAAAAGAAAGGAAGAAAGAAGCTTTTCTCAGTCTCTATTTTGATGCTTATTGGCTATAAGCAGGTGGGAAGCAGTATATAATACTGCTCTTAAAATTACATCTGTCTCCATCAAAGTTCTCCTCACTCAGGCTCAGCCATCAAAGTAGTGATGGGTGACTTACTGATAGTTAAATAGCATATCACCAGAGATCAGGATACAGTGTTCTCACTACATAAAATAACTTTGCCTGTTTTAAACTGAACAAGCACAGCAAATTATCTTTTTTCCCTCCGTTTTTATTTCCAAGCCAGTGTTTAACAATGGACCTTTACAAAGGGACATATTAAAACATCACCCTATCATCTCAGGTTTTAGTTGTCCAATGGCGAAATTGAAAGAGGTGCACACACAGGGGGAGGACAGTGTGCTTTTCCCAGAAGAGACAACCCTGTAATCTTGTCTAAAGCACTCAATTATAGCCCTGTGATGGGGGTAGTGGACATTAACACCAGGGCTGCTCTGAGCACCCCCAAGGCGCCAACACCTGGATAGTCTTTTATCCTCTGCCTCATCATTTCCAGTGTGGTATTTTTAGCACCTCACAAAGCTGGCATGCTGGGCATCTGTCCCTCCTAGTTCACTATCTCTCACCCTCTCTCGTTCTGAGGGAGGCAGGCACTGGTGTAACAGTTGAATGGTAAGCTAGCTCTGGACAGATGCACTGTTTCTCTACCTTTTATGCAAATATTCTGAGCTTGGCCGGGAGAAGAATCAGAACAGAGGAGAAGAAGAAATTTGCTCATCTTTGGGCCAGATTTCAAGTCTTTTGAGTGTGGTACTCATTTCATTTGGGAAGGGTAATGATGTGGTAAGCAAGTCCTTGATAAAACCCCATTACTTGCAACATGTTTGAGGCTTTTCTTTCCGGGAGCAGAGGGAACCATGCTACCTGTGGCAATACATCATTTTAAAATATACCAAATATGCAATTATAAGGCATGAATTCTGAATTAAAGGGCTTTTTGTTATTGACTTTTTTAAAATGGTTCCTACCTTTTGACACATCTTCTATTCAATCCATTCCAAACCTGCAGCTCTCAGTCATGTTCTATTTTCAACATATTCATTAATATACATTTTAAGTTCATGTCTAAATCAACCAACTGTGAAACCACATTTGATCTGTGCTTTCCAAACTACCAAATTACTGTCAACATGTTTTTGTGAATAAAATTTTTATTAACATGCTTATTTCTTATGCAGTAAAAAAAAACGAATATCTAATATTAAAAGTATTACACCTATTGCTTCTTTGTTACTGATTGAAAATATGATTTTAAATTGAGGGTGGGGCTTCCTTGGTGGCTCAGTGGTTGAGAGTCCGCCTGCCGATGCAGGGGACACGGGTTCGTGCCCTGGTCCGGGGAGATCCCACACGCTGCGGAGTGGCTGGGCCCGTGAGCCATGGCCGCTGAGCCTGAGCGTCCGGAACCTGTGCTCCGCAACCGGAGAGACCACAACAGTGAGAGGCCCGCGTACTGCAAAAAAAAAAAATTGAGGGTGTCTTTCATAAAAACACATTTTATCTTTCCCAGTAAAGTGGTCTAAGTAACTTGTAGGCACTTGATTATTTTGATGACCATTGTACTAATTTGTTTGTTTATTCAGTATAAGTCCAAGATTTTTTAATCCCATGATTTGCTGTGCCAATCCTGGGCTGGTTCCCTCCCAAATCCATTGCTGACACTTCCCTGATCTGCTCTGTACCATGGGGCTCTGACCCTGCAATATCCTCAGTGTCCCTTGCCAATAGTTTACATTTAAGTTTGTGCCATGAGAGGTATTGGAAGGAGACAAGAAGAAGGAAGGAAGGGAGAAGGCTCCCCTCTCCCTCTGCTTTGGTAGATGTCTCTGAGAGTGACTGAAGTCTCTGCTGTGAACCCAGCTTTCAACAGGCAGTCCTTCCCTCTACCATATCAGCTCTCACCAGGCCAGAACCTGGTCCTAGATTGTGTCTGGTGGCCCCAGCTGCTGGTCTCTACTAAAACTACTGCTTCTCTTGACTCCTGAGGGTGTTGGTAGCTTCCTGCTGTCCTCATCTCTGGTTTGCTTCATGATTTCAGCTCAACCAACAACTTTTTAACAAATCCAGTCACATGGCCATTGGAGTGTTCTTCAAGAGAACCCACTGTGGGGAGCATAAATGACTGACAGCTTCCAACTTCTGCATGTTTGGATACACTGTGGGTTTCATACAAGTCTACACTTATCCCAAGCTACTCTCAGCCAATGACTACGAATGATGGGGTAATCAGAATCAGGCCATTACTGTACAAGGCAGGATTCCTTTAATGGGCAATCTTTGCTTTGGGGCCTATGAGAGTTCCCAGAACTGTACAGTGATCTGAGACTTTTCCTACCCAATCATCCTTCCTTCCTTCTCTCCTCTCATAGTTGTAGGCATGCCTCATGATTTGATGGCTCTCTCCACTTACTCTTGCTCCTTCCTCCTTGTCCTTATTATTATAATGTGTACTGTGAATCTGTAAGAAAGAGGATATAGAATTTTTCAAATGTATTATTCATATAACACTATTTTAGAGAACTTTGGGGGGATATTATTCTATGCAACATTCTTTGTGGGAATAGTCACATAATTTTGAAACATAGTAATTTATCACCTTGAAAATTTGCTACTTCTTTTCTAATTAATCAAGATACGGAAGGTGAACCTGCAGTTTACTGCAATTAAGGCAGGAAGGAGCTCTTGTGGAACTGATGTTAGATGGCAGTGTGGGGAGATGACTGTGTTTTAAAAGGATGAATATGATCAATTCAAAGAGAAAGGAAATGATTATATTGTTAAGTGTCTCCAATGTGCCAGGTTATATAGTAGGCTTCCCCATAACAGCAAGCTTTGTCTGACCCTAAAACCTTTCCATGAAAGCTCTAAACCTGATTATTATCAAGACAATCATTTGGTATTTCAACCTTGTGTTGAACACTTTGATGAAAATATTATATTTTCCATGAAACATTTTGTTCCTATCATCACTGTATCTTGATTGGATTGATTTCTATGTTACTATAAGATGGAAATGAATTTAAACATTTATTTTAACTATGTGGAAATAAATCAGTTTTATCATGTATGTCCTTTGGAAATGTGCTTTTTTGTTTTCTTTTTCCTTTGGAACCTGATTATGAATTAAATGCATTTAAGCATTTAGTTTCCTGAAGGATCTAGAAAATAACCTCTCATTTTCTTTCACAATCTCCTTTTTGATTTCTTGTGATGTTCTTATTTTTATATATCTAAATTGAATTTTTTCTATAGGCCTATTAGAGGATGACAATCTGATATTTATTTGTCTTTATTTATTGGTTGAACCAGTACATCACTAAGGTTGTACTATTTGAAGATCAGAGCACACTGAACACACTGTTAAATAGCTGCTTAATTATAGTCAACAGTCAAAATTAATGTTAAGCAAAAGTTCATGTTCATTAAAATAAATGTGCAAATAAAAGGCTTTCCAGCAAATAATTTATTTCCCCATAAAGCTTTTTGATTTTACTTATTTAGTAGCCACATAGAGATTCCCAAAATGTCATTCATTCATTTATTTATTCATTCATTCTTTCATTCATAAGTAAAAACAGATTGAATGACTCCTTTGATCTTATATTGAACAGCTAATAGGGGATATAGAATATCTATTTATTCACTGATTAATTCATTCATTCAGTATGCATTTAATTCCTACTATGCACAAGATACCATGTCAAGTGACTGTGGATATGCATGTGATAAATAAGAACTAGCCTTGATGGCCCTACTATTTTTCCAATGGACTTTCCTGAAGCAGACCAGCTTGGGTCTTTTGATATTGTTTTGGTTTCCTATGATCGTATTCTCTCTAACTCTCAAAATCACTTCCCTTTTCCTAGATTGACTACCTCGTTATGCCATACTTGTTACCTAAACAGTTGGATTTCTTCCCATCAAGATCATCTATAGCCTGTTGAAAATTTTTTCAGAGCAAGACAGTGCAATTATATTCCTTAAAAATCCTAACATTTTTAATCAATGGAACAGTCAGCCCTTTTTGGTCTGAGTGATTGCAAGTATCAAAGGAGGTAATGTATGTGAAAATTATTTGAAAAAATATACGATGAAACTAATATTTAATGAGGGTTTGTAATTGTGCTGGACAACTTCCCAAATGGGGATCTCAACTAGTCCTTCTAACGAACCTGTGAAGTAAGCGGCAGAGGTGGAAACTCTCACACTGCTCATGTCTGGCACAGCTGAAGTTCCAACCTCAGACTTCTGGTGTCACTGGAGCACAATTTCCCTGAACCACACTGGAGCTTTAGTAGCAGGGACTTTAAATAGCATCTGATAACTTTGTGTTAGGCATGTGTTTTCATTTCTATGTTTCCTACTGACTTCCATTTTGGAGAAAAGGATAAAAGGATATTTAACTTGTCAAGATACTTTGTTGTCAGTCTGGTTTAGAGGTGCATTGAGCAAGGGACACTATTAGTAAAAAAGTGATTGAGAATAAAGCTACTGGCAGTGACATCAATTCAAATCGATTCTCGTCCTATAAAATGCCAATTATAAAGCAAAAATGAAAAATATGGGCTGGAATGATGTATTAGAAGTACTTTTCCCTTCTTTAACATTTCATTATTATCATTATATTTAATAGGGTTACATCAAAAGGAGACTTATTTCCTGACTGTGAATGTGCAGGTAGAGGTTTTGCTGAAGCTTTTTTTTTTTTTTTTTGTCAAAACTGGTGAATAGAGTAGGAGCGATTCCTTTAGTCATTGTAGGAGTATATTATTATCTTAGATTATACAACATACAGTCTTGTACAACATTTAAGTAATTAGCAACTTGTGTCTTTGTGAGCTTTTATAGTTAAATTGTTTTTGAAAGATATTTCAAGGTATAGCACATTCTCCAGCCTTGATGACCATCTGATTCTTTGCCCAGTCTTTCTCTTCCCAGTCTGGTGAGTAATGGCCAAGAGAGGCACTGACACTACGCTTTGCATAAAGCATAAATGGGAATAGGAAAAATAGAAACATGTGCTTTCCTCTGGGAAGCACATAATATTTCCCTAGACGCTATAAAGGAGTGCAGAGGTGAAAAAGTACTCAGAAACAGACACAGAGCAAATGAAATAAATATATGAATGAATAAGCAATTTAACAGGAAGTCTACAGAAATCTAGTGGATTAAAGGAATCAAATCTGTTCCTATTTGCATCGGAACATATCTCCTAATTGGACTTGTATCTTAGCTTCTTTGTACCTGTGGGAGATAATAGTTAAAATGAACACTTTGTCAAGTTAAAGGAAAAAGAGCCATGGATAGATGGGTGGACCCATCTTTATAACAGGGATGTTAAGACGAAAAAAGGGAGTACAGAATGCAAAGAATATGGACATGTGATTAGAAGGAGTTAGGAAAAATGATTCTAAAGAGAGTTATAAATAGAAAATTTAGTAATTTTGCTTTTATTTCACCAGTGCCCACCATATATAAAAACATTTTTTCTATGTATTTTGGTGGTATCTTAGTAGTTTCCCCTAGTAGTGGTCAAAATCCATGCAAAATAGATTGTCAGTATAAATTACTGCTACATTGAGACTAAAGTAAATTACAAATCCTTCTTAGAAGTTTTATTTTTTTTCCTTATACTACACAGTGATTTAATAAGCAGTTTTCAAGCATAAATTTATTTCAGTTTCTTCAGGCTCTATTTGGTTATAACATTATTGATCTATGACAGTGTATAAGCAGCACGTAGCCACTGAACAACAATAGAGGCAGCAGTAAAAGCAAATAGTTCTGAGGCATAAAGAAAAAAAAGGAAAAAGAAACTTCTAATAAAACCTAATATCATTGCAATTTAAAATAACCAAATATGATAAATAAAAATATGAGCACTTGAAAAAGAAGATTCACATTTAAATCTTATTCTCAGTCTAGAGACAAGATATAGGTAACTATGTTACAGGGTCTGGTGAGGGTGCAAAGTGATGGTACAAGTGCAAGTGCTTGGTAAACTAAACAGCTAAATCAATGGAAGTACTTCTATTGTACGCA
Source organism: Orcinus orca (assembly GCF_937001465.1). Taxonomy (NCBI): domain Eukaryota; kingdom Metazoa; phylum Chordata; class Mammalia; order Artiodactyla; family Delphinidae; genus Orcinus; species Orcinus orca. The sequence continues at coordinate 78,682,553 of NC_064565.1, forward strand.
AACACATTGAATCAAGTGGTGAAATGAGATTGGTCTTTTCCTTTATAGATAGAGAAGTCTTCCTACGTTGGGATGACCAGATTGAATTTACGCAGGCATGGGGAGAGAAAAATTCCTCTGCCCTAACAAATGAAGAGTGAGATCATATCTGAAAGCTTTTCATTCTATAAATAATCTGTGGACGGTTGGGTTTGGCAGGAGACTCAGAGGCAGGAAACATACTAACTTTGTGCCAAGTAACTGAACGCTCTTACTTTCTATAAGTCTGTCTTTGCAGAAACAGATGTTTGGACAACTGGGAATCCTTCAGCTAAATGAAGCATAAATCCTGGGGATGGGATGATGGTGGTGTGGTATTGGTAAGATCATTCAACCCGTCAGAAACATATAAACTATCTGAGATAGCTTGGTCAATTTGGGGGTTATTTGGTTTGGCCATCAGTAATTCAAAATAAGAAATATTTTATGAATAATATTCAGCAGAGAGAGCATTAAATGCTAAATGCCAGTATTGTTCAGGTGTCAAAAACTATACTCATGTCACATTTAAAAACACTGTATAACTCCAAACCCCTATGCAAACATAAGGTATAAGTCTCAGTTTGTAAATTATGAAAATGTACTAAACATTTCTTGGCAAAGTATCTCAAGATCTACTGGAAAATTATAATTGTGTTTATTTTATTATCATGGGTTTTTCATGGGTGTCATCACACTTTGAGCAGCTGTGACAATTTACTGCTGGAATAACTCCATCCCAAAATTATTACTGCAAATTGAAGTCCTATTTTTCCATCCCAAGAGTATTCTTAATATTAACAGTTGGTAATTAGTCTGTCCTTTGGAGAGACTCTGAACAGTTCTGAAGAGCATTCTGTACGTTTAATCAAGAGAACACTTCCCCTACAAAGGTGGACAATAAAATATAACATTAATTGAATTGTGATAGTTTTCACTAATTGCTGATGCTATCTCTATTTGCTGCTTTTAAAGTATGTTCTTTAATATTCTAAGGATAACATTTGTTTTGGCTGTAATTCCTTCTCAAAAATCTGAATTTTGAGAAAATACAAGATACTTATAGATGTAAAAGCAAAGAGTAAGTCATTAGAAACTGTTCTTTTAAGACACAAATATATATGAAATATTTCTTTCTGAAACCATTAAACAAACTGGTCATTCATTTTAATAACACTTGCCTTCTTGGAGCATACGCAAGTGAGCACATACTGTTTTTCATACCAGTCTAGGCAGTTGCAGTCTGGTTTTAGATAGCATGCTTTGGATTTAGACAGCATATATGAAATAGAGTTATCAGTTCAGAATAGTATTATACCTTTAAACATCTTCATTTTGTTTTGCTTAAATCATTATGTTCTCCAAGCACTTTTACTTGATGTTACCTTGCTGTTTCCATTCAATGCTGCCATGAGACTTAGGAAGTAGATGAATATTTGAAAAATTTTGTTATTTTATGTCATTGAGACAGATTGTCTTTATAATTTATTTGATTTTTAAATATGAGTGCTCCTTCCAAACCCATGCTACTTATAACCAAGTAAACTAAAGCATCATCAATCTCTTTATTAAATTCTAAATTAAAATTTTGTACAGAGGATAATGGATGGTTATGACAAGTTAATGGGTAGAGTAAAATAAGATAGTGAACAAGATATAATAAGTGATTTTTAAACTTCCCATATTAATAGATTTAAAAAATTGATTTCCCTGCCTAAGGACTGAAATAAATTTGTTAAAAGTAAAATTAAAATTTGGCTAAATTATTTTCCTTATCTTAGATTTAGATACAACTTTGCTTTTTTATGAGGTTTTATTTATCTGTAGGCACCATATTTATGTTTGGCAGTTTTCTTTTGCAGCTACTTTAAATGGTCATCAGTTACAAAATGGATATGGTTTTATCAAGTAAACTCATTTATGTACTTTTCTTTTTTATAATCACAGTCTAGAAATATGTGAGAGACTTAGAAAATTATCTCATTAAAATAGTTGCATATAATGAAAAGGCACATCCTGCTGGCACCTTAATAGATCACTCAAATGCACATATCTGTGCTCACAAGTTGGAGAATATACTTTATTTAGAATAAAAGAACTATTAATAGACCCTTCTGCAAGGTCTTATTACAGAACTTTAAGAAATTTTTACTAAACCAACCTAGCACACTTACAGATGAAGAAATCATCCAAAGCTTGTCTTGAAGTTACTGCCATGTATATATTACTAAAATAGGTTTTACTGGAGTCAAATAGAACATATGGGCTATACGGTTCAATTTAAATTATACATACACTGTTTCATTTATGCCTAACCATTTTAATAGTAAATTATTTGGGTAGTAGTTAATATCTCCTGGATATGTGCCAGAGAGAGAGTGATTATGATAATACATTCGGTTACTAAATAGGCTGAATACTTCCAAGCTTCCAATGATACAGCTGTTAACGACAGTGGCTCTGCTAGTTAATCAGATGTTTTGCCACTGGGGATTGCCCATGTGAATCGAATCTGACAGAGGCTTCTGCTTCACCTCAAATGTAATGACACAAGTGTGTCACTTATTAAGGACTCCAGGAAAAACGCACATGGCATTCACCCTCAAGCAGCTAGAGCTCCTATACAAGTATCATCCCCATTTATGGTATGATAATAAGTCATTCACTAATTGAATAATGATTCAAGAGTGAATGCAAGTGCTTTGCATATTTAATAACATATATTTTTCTTTTGTATATGTTTCACTTTGAGTTATTAGAATTTTAATGTCTAGCAGCACAGACAACATTATTTAAGAAACTGAGTTTGATTTGTTAGTATTTCCCAGAAGTGGAAATGAAAAACTCATTTGTAAGTAAAATGTGAACTATATTATCCATGTCTTCTCAGCCACAGTGTTATGAGGTGGAAAAAAATTCTGGCCTTAAGTCTACTTCATGTTATATGAACTATTTTATATTTCAGCTGACTTTTGGTTTACTTTTTCTGAAAAATTGTGTCTGTTAATTAACCTGAGGGAGGCTTTAAATAAACACACTTGTGACCTTTTTATATTGAGCAAGATTGTGTTCTTGGTGGTGTATCTGATGCATTGATTTTTTTCTAGTAAATTTCAAGGTTGTGAATAAAAAACAGGACAGAAGCTGCATTTTGTGGGTTTTACAAGAAACCAGATTCTCTTCCTCTTTCAGTAAGAGCAGTGAGCTGCCAGAATATTGACTGTTTTGATGTGAGAGGTAGGACTTTGGGTTCAGGGCTGTCCTTAGGGAAAAGAACAATTTGAGGTCAAGCAACACTTTTCTGTGGTACAGCATTTGTAAGGCCATGGTAATAAACAATAATCCACAGACATGAGAGCATCAGCTAAGGATTTGTTAATCATATGAAAATAGAAACAATTCTTTAAACATGCTTTTGAAAATCAACAAGATTAAAGTTCATTTTGAAAACTGAATCTCATTTCTCTTCATGACTAATAATAAAGAGCTACCATGCTCAACAATTCAGATTTTAAAAGAAGCCTGAAATGAGACCAAGAAAGTTCAAAGGAAATGATTTCTATGTTTGTAGGGAATCAGTGATGAAATAAAGCATCTTAAAAATAGCCTTATAATGGTATAGGGCAAATATCATCTACAAGATTCTTCCTCTTTTCCATCAGTTAGATTGATTGCTGTTAGTGACCTGTTAGTCTCCCCTGGGTCTGCATTATTCATAGACTAAGCCTTACGCAGACATAACTAGGTCACCTTAATTACCTGTGGAAATAAGGTGTAGTTGTGAAAGTTTCACAATGATAATTACTCTAAAATGCCAAAGTAGTATATGCAAACCTTGGAGGTATATGCTGTAAATTATCGTACAACCAAAATCAATCAAAACAAATGGTTCATTTTTTTTCCAGTTCTCCAACATTCTTCAACACCTTTCTTTTACCACAATAAAAATACAATCCTTGCTGAGCAGCGCATTGATTATACCCCTTGTGAATTAGTCGTTAAGATTTTTTCTTTTCTTTAAATTCCTTTGCAATATTTAAGAAAATCAACAGGCTATTGTAAAGGAACAAAAGAGAGCTAATCACTTTTTTAAAAAAAATCTAAAATGATAGCATGGAACCCTTGCTAATCAGCATGTTTTTTCCCTGCAGACAGTTCTGTACCTGTCATTTTGTCATAGAAATAAAATGCGGAAGATTAGAAAAATGTATGGTCTTTTTAAACAGTGAGGGAATGAAAAGTAGAAATGTTTTGCATTTTCATATGAGTAGTTATAAAATATTTTAACTGTTCACCAACGTATTTAAAACAATAACAATTTCATTGAAGATTCAAATCCCTTGTAGACACCTAGCAAATGACACAATATGACAAAGACCAAAAGTAACACTTCCGTTTGGATAACACCAGCAATTTTGTTTTTTGTGTTTTTTTGAATTTTATCTTATTTATTTTTTTATACAGTAGGTTCTTATTAGTTATCCATTTTATACATGTAGCAATTTTGAATTCTGAAAATTCCTTGAAATTTTTAATGGATTAATCTTTAGAACTGATGAATAATATTGGAGATCATTATTTTTAATAGGAATAATGAATAAGAAGTAATTATTCCACAAAAAGCAACTAAGTATTTTAAAGCCAATCAACTTTATATAAAAGGAGGGGTGATTTTTATATTTGAATTAAACATATTTCCTGAACTTTAAAAAGGTAAAATAGCGTAAACATTTTACAAAGAATTTTGAAAAAAAAAGAAGTTTCTGAAAGGATTTTTATTTTTCACCTTGAAAGTGAGTGGATTATAAGGCCAACTAGCAAGTATTTAAAGACCTGTGGCTAGTGTTTAAAGACCTGTGGCTAGTATTTGAAGACCTATAGGTAGATTTGAAGACCTGTAGGTAGTCTGAATTGATCCATAAGAGTGAACTTTACGAATTTGAGCCTTCTGATATGAGACAGAAGACCAGAGAATATTTCAACTGTTTTTTTTTCCTTAAGTGTTCCTATGCTGACGAAGGTCCCCAAAAGTGTTTTGTTTTTGTTCCTTTTCTTCATCAGAGTCTAAATTGGTAGTGCTATAACACGATTCTCCTGAAAGAATATATTCAGTGAGAATTGGTGCTGCATTGGGTGAATCTTAAGGAAAGTACATAATTTGATTTCTGGGATTTTTCTATTTTAAGAGCCTCTTCACACTCCCACCTACTCAACAAAGAGCTTTACACGTATTTAACACTTCTTGCAACACTGTTTGTTTATGTATTGTCTGCAAATCTAAACTGTGCTTTAAGCTCCAGTGGCCTTATTATTTTTGTAATATTCATCTATCAAGTAACTTCATGATGCCATATTAGTAACTTCCTAAGACTCTAATCCCAGCTGCTATCTTAAGTGTTAACACTCGTTATGGAAAAGACAGAGGGGAGCTGTACTGAATATCATCATTTATAAGAAATTGTGATTGCTAACATTTATCAAGCACTTATTCTATACTTTATTAATTTAACCTTATGAAGCTCATACTGTCATTATCATCATTTTACCGATCATGAACCTGAGCCTCAGAGACAAGAAACACATCCAAGGTTGCTCAGTTGAGGATGGAATTTGACCTCAACTCTCCCTGATCTAGAGTCTATGAGTTTAGCCTCCAAAGGCACTGATATGTCAGCAATTGCACAAGGACAACAACTCTCAGGCTGCTCACCTGCAGTTTCTCTGATTGCTTGGGAAGCTGGGAGGAAGCTATTTTCACCAAAGATTGTGAGAGGCCATCCCTTTGGAATCATTCAACATACAATCTTATTTTGTTGTTGTTTTTCTTCCAATGTGAGATCCCAGAAAATGTTCTAATAGAGGGCCCACTGAAATGAAAAAGTCACCAGTTTTGCTACTAGGATTTCATTTAGGTCTTACTCTGTGAGTAATTTGCTTGCTAGCATCTAAAATTTTATGTTCCAAAGCCAAGAATCATGCAGGTGTATCATCTAAGATTGTGGAATGGCTCACAGGAGAGTATGGCTGCACTTCAGTGACATGATATAGTTATCATACCTTATTTGACTCCTTTTATAATAGAGAAATTTACTCATTAATTTCTCATATTATAATAATGCCTTATATTTCTGCAGTGCTTTTCTATACATTATCTCCTGTGTGCAGCTCAGCAATATTATGAGGCAGGAATTATTATCCCCATTTTAGAGATGAGGGCTTTAAAGATGAGAGTTGTTGATGTGATTTGTCCAAGGTTATAAACCTAGTAAGTGGGGGGAGGATTCAAGATGGCAGATTAGGAGGACACAGATTTTGTGCCTTCACACAACTAGGGCACCTACCAGGCACCGGTGGGGGACCACGGAAACCTAAGGGAACAGGAGGAGCCGCCAGTGACTGGGTAGGACACGGGGTGTGGGGGGAGTGAAGGGGGAGGAGAAGTGGAGGAGGGACAGGACTGGCTCCCTGGAGGGGTGCCTTTGGGAGGGGAGGAGTTCCTACATCCAGCAGGACCCACCCAGAGTTAGGGGTCCAGCAGTGACGGGGGAGACCCTACGGAAGATGGTGGGGTGGGGGTGCAGAGGAACAGAAGGGAACGCAGCCGGCGCTTTCCTTGTCCACTTAGGCACCAGGGAGCCTATTGGGCTCCCAGGCCTAATCCTCTGCCCTTGGAGCCTCCCTCCGTCCCCGAAGAACCCAAGCCCCACCTCTATAACCCCACCCAGGGCCCTACCTCTACACTCAGAGACCCCCTTTGAGACCCACTCCCCCTGTGCTGGGCCTAAACCCCACCCACACACCCTCACCCAGGGCCTTACCTCCAAACTCCAGAACTCCACACTCTGGAGGCCCCCCTTTGGACGTGCTGCCTCTCCCCTTCCATGCAGGTCCTAAGCAGAGGCCCTGTCCCGAGCTTGAAAGTCGCCCCGCCTAGATCCCACCCCAAAGGCCTTTTCCGGCTGCATGGATCCTGAGCCTGGGCCCTGCCCCATGCTCAAATGTCACCCCCCACCCACCTAGGTCCCACCCCACCCTAAACCCCGCCCCTGCCTAAGTTCCACCCCCACCTAAACTCCGCCCCACACAGCCAAGGCTTTTTTTTTCTTTTTGCCTCCTTTAGATTGAGGTTCTGTTTTACCTTCTTGATTCATTGATGTTGATTCATTTATATTTTCATTTTTCCTAATAAATCTTTTATTTTTCTAATTTTATTTTATTCTTTACACTTCATTAATGTTCTCTGCATTTGGCTTGTTCCCCTCTCCACCCCCCTTTCTTTTTTCTGTTGTGGTTTTATTTTACCTTGTTGCAGTTGTTTCAACTATATCTTTATTTTCCTAATATATTTTTATCTTTCTAATTTTTTTTGTTTTTTATTCTTTGACATTGTACTGCTCCATTTTTTCTTTTTTCTTTTTTCTTTCTTTTTTTTTTTGCCATGCCACGCAGCTTGCGGGATCTTACTTCCTAGGCCTGAGGTCAAGCCTGAGCTCCTGTGGTGAAAGCTTCAAGTCCAAACCGCTGGACTAACAGAGAACCTCAGACCCCAGGGAATATTAATCGGAGTGAGACCTCCTGGAGGTCTTAATCTCAGCACCAAGTCCTGGCTCTATCCAGCTGCCTGCAAACTCCAGTGCTGGACACTTCAGGCCAAACAAACAGTAAGAGAAGAATATAGCCCCACACATCAAAAAAAAAAAAATGATAAAAAATATGTTACAGACGAAGGAGCAAGGTAAAAACCTACAAGACCAAATGAATGAATATGAAATAGGTAACCTATCTGAAAAAGAATTCAGAGTAATGATAGTAAAGATGATCCAAAATCTCAGAAACAGAATGGAGAAAAAACAAGAAACATTTAACAAGGATTTAGAAGAACTAAAGAGCAAACAAACAGTGATGAACAGCACAATAACTGAAATTAAAAATACTTTAGAAGGAATCAATAGCAGAATAACATGAGGCAGAAGAACAGATAAGTGAGCTGGAAGTTAAATGGTGGAAATAACTGCAAGGGAGCAGAAAAAGAAAAAAGAATGAAAAGAATTGAGGACAGTCTCAGAGACCTCTGGGACATTAAATGCACCAACATTCGAATTATAGGGGTCCCAGAAGAAGAAGAGAAAAAGAAAGGGACTGATAAAATATTTGAAGAGATTATAGTTGAAAACTTCCCTAACATGGGAAAGGAAATAGTCAATCAAGTCCAGGAAGCACAGAGAGTACCACACAGGATAAACCCAAAGAGAAACACACCAAGACACATATTAATCAAACTATCAAAAATTGAATACAAAGAAAAAATACTAAAAGCAGAAAGGGAAAAGCAACACATAACATACAAGGGAATCCCTGTAAGGTTAACAGCTGATTTTTCAACAGAAACTTTGCAAGCCAGGAGGGAGAGGCAGGACATATTTAAAGTAATGAAAGGGAAAAACCTACAACCAAGATTACTCTACCCAGCAAGGATCTCATTCAGATTCTATGGAGAAATTAAAACCTTTACGGACAAGCAAAAGCTAAGAGAATTCAGCACCACCAAACCAACTTTACAACAAATGCTAAAGGAACTTCTCTAGGCAGGAAACACAAGAGAAGGAAAAGACCTACAAAAACAAAGCCAGAACAATTGAGAAAATGGTAATAGGAACATACATATCTATAATTACCTTAAATGTAAATGGATTAAATGCTCCAACCAAAAGACATAGACTGGCTGAATGGATACAAAACAACACCTGTACATATTCTGTCTACAAGAGACCCACTTCAGACCTAGGGACACATACAGACTGAAAGTGAGGGGATGGAAAAAGATATTCCATGCAAATGGAAATCAAAAGAAAGCTGGAGTAGCAATTCTCATATCAGACAAAACAGACTTTAAAATAAAGACTATTAGAAGAGACAAAGAAGGACACTACATAATGAATAAGGGATCAATCCAAGAAGAAGATATAACAATTGTAAATATTTATGCACACAACAAGGGAGCACCTCAATACATAAGGCAAATGCTAACAGCCATAACGGGGGAAATCAACAGTAACACAATAATAGTAAGGGACCTTAACACCTCACTTACACCAAAGGAGAGATCATCCAAAATGAAAATAAATAGGGAAACACAAGCTTTAAATGACATGTTAAACAAGATGGACTTAATTAATATTTATAGGACATTCCATCCAAAAACAACAGAATACACTTTCTTCTCAAGTGCTCATGAAACATTCTCCAGGATAGATCATATATAGGGTCACAAATCAAGCCTTGGTAAATTTAAGAAAATTGAAATTGTATCAAGTATCTTTTCCAACAACGTTGCTATGAGACTAGATATCAATTACAGGAAAAAAACTGTAAATAATACAAACACCTGGAGGCTAAATGATACACTGCTAAATAACGAAGACATCACTGAAGAAATCAAAGAGGAAATTAAAATACCTAGAAACAAATGACAATGAAAACACAATGACCCAAAATCCATAGGCTGCAGCAAAAGCAGTTCTAAGAAGGAAGTTTATAGCAATACAATCCTACCTCAAGAAAAAAGAAACATCTCAAATAAACAACCAAACTTTACACCTAAGCAATTAGAGAAAGAAGAACAAAAAATCCCCAAAGGTAGCAGAAGGAAGTAAATCATAAGATCAGATCAGAAACAAATGAAAAAGAAATGATGGAAATAAGAGCAAAGATCAATAAAACTAAAAGCTGGCTCTTTGAGAAGATAAACAACATTGATAAACCATTAGCCAGACTCACCAACAAAAAAAGGGAGAAGACTCAAAACAGCAGAATTAGAAATGAAAAAGGAGAAGTAACAACTGACACTGCAGAAATACAAAGGATCATGAGAGCTACTACAAGCAACTATATGCCAATAAAATGGACAACCTGGAAGAAATGGACAAATTCTTAGAAAAGTACAACCTTCCAAGACTGAACCAGGAAGAAAGAGAAAATATAAACAGACCAATCACAAGTACTGAAATGGAAACTGTGATTAAAAATCTTCCAACAAACAAAAGCCCAGGACCAGATGGCTTCACAGGGAAATTCTATCAAACATTTAGAGAAGAGATAAAACCTATCCTCCTCAAACTCTTCCAAAATCTAGCAGGGGGAGGAACACTCCCAAACTCATTCTATGCAGCCACCATCACCCAATACCAAAACCAGACAAAGATGTCACAAGAAAGGAAAACTACAGACCGATATCACTGATGAACATAGATGCAAAAATCCTCCATAAAATATTAGCAAACAGAATCCAACAGCACATTAAAAGGATCATATAACATGAGCAAGTGGGGTTTATCCCAGGAATGCAAGGATTCTTCAATACATGCAAATCAGTCAATGTGATACACCATATTAACAAATTGAAGGAGAAAAACCATATGATCATCTCAACTGATGCAGAAACAGCTTTCAACAAAATTCAACACCCATTTATGATAAAAACTCTCCAGTAAGTAGGCATAGAGGGAACCTACCTCAACACAATAAAGGCCATATATGACAAACCCACAGCCAATATCATTCTCAATGGTGAAAAACTGAAATCATTTCCTCTAAGATAAGGAGAAGACAAAGTTGCCCACTCTCACCACTATTATTCAGTATAGTTTTGGAAGTTTTAGCCACAACAATCAGAGAAGAAAAACAAATAAAACAAATCCAAATCAGAAAAGACAAGTAAAACTGTCACTGTTTGCAGATGACATGATACTATACATAGAGAATCCTAAAGATGCTACCAGAAAACTGCTAGAGCTAATCAATGAATTTAGTAGAGTGGCAGAATACAAAATTAGTGTACAGAAATCTCTTGCATTCCTATACACTAATGATGAAAAACCTGAAAGAGAAATTGAGGAAATAATCCCATTTACCATTGCAACAAAAAGAACAAAATACCTAGGAAAAAACCTAGCTAAGGAGACAAAAGACCTGTATGCAGACAACTATAAGACACTGATGAAAGAAATTAAAGATAATACAAACAGATGGAGAGTTATAGCATGTTCTTGGATTGGAAGAATCAACATTGTGAAAATGACTCTACTACCCATAGCAATCTACAGATTCAATGCAATCCTTGTCAAGCTACCAATGGCATTTTTCACAGAACTAGAACAAAAAACTTCACAATTTTTATGGAAACCTAAAGACCCCGAATAGCGAAAGAAATCTTGAGAAAGAAAAACGGAGCTGGAGGAATCAGACTCCTGGACTTCAGACTATACTACAAAGCTACAGTAATCAAGACAGTATGGTACCGGCACCAAAACAGAAATATAGATCAATGGAACAGGATAGTTAGCCCAGAGATAAACCCACACACATATGGTCACCTTATCTTTGATAAAGGAGGCAAGAGTATACAATGGAGAAAAGACAGCCTTTTCAATAAGTGGTGCTGGGAAAACTGCACAGCTACATGTAAAAGAATGAAATTAGAACACTTCCTAATACCATACACAAAAATAAACTCAAAATGGATTAAAGACCTAAATGTAAGGCCAGACACTATAAAATTCTTAGAAGGAAACACAGGCAGAACACTCTATGACATATATCACACAAGATCCTTTTTGACCCATCTCCTAGAGAAATGCAAATAAAAACAAAAATAAACAAATGGGACCTAATGAAATTTAAAGCTTTTGCACAGCAAAGGAAACCATAAACAAGATGAAAAGACAACCTTCAGAATGGGAGAAAATATTTGTAAATGAAGCAGCTGTCAAAGGATTAATCTCCAAAATATACAAGCAGCTCATGCAGCTCAATATCAAAAAAACAAACAACCCAATTCAAAAATGGGCAGAAGACCTAAATAGATATTTCTCCAAAGAAGATATACAGACTGCCAACAAATACAGGAAAGTATGCTCAACATCACTAATCATCAGAGGAATGCAAATCAAAACTATTATGAGGTATCACCTCACACAGGTCAGAATGGCCATCATTAAAAAAATCTACAAACAATAAATGCTAGAGAGGGTATGGAGAAAAGGGCACCCTCTTGCACTGTTGGTGGGAATGTAAATTGATACAGACACCATGAAGAACAGTATGGAGGTTCCTTAAAAAACTAAAAATAGAACTACCATATGACCCAGCAATCCACTACTGGGCATATACCCTGAGAAAACCATAATTCAAAAACAGTCATGTACCACGGTGTTCATTGCAACACTATTTACAATAACCAGGACATGGAAGCAACCTAAGTGTCCATCGACAGATGAGTGGATAAAGAAGATGTGACACATATATACAATGGAATATTACTCAGCCTTAAAAAGAAATGAAATTGAGTTATTTGTAGTGAGGTGGATGGTCCTAGAGTCTGTCATACAGAGTGAAGTAAGTCAGAAAGGGAAAAACAAATACCGTATGCTAACACATATATATGGAATCTAAAAAAAATAAAAGGTCATGAAGAACCTTGGGGCAAGACGGGAATAAAGACGCAGACCTACTAGAGAATGGACTTGAGGATACGGGGAGGGGGAAGGGTAAGCTAGGACAAAGTGAGAGAGTGGCATGGACATATATACACTACCAAATGTAAAATAGATAGCTAGTGGGAAGCAGCCGCATAGCACAGGGAGATCAGCTTGGTGCTTTGTGACCACCTAGAGGGGTGGGATAGGAAGGGTTGGAGGGAGGCACCAGAAGGAGGGGATATGGGGACATATGTATGCATATAGCTGATTCACTTTGTTATACAGCAAAAACTAACACAACATTGTAAAGCAACAAACTCCAATAAAGATGTTAAAAAAAAAAGAAAAAAACTAGTAAGTGGAACTCTCTGTACTGGGTCAAGTGCTTTTTCTTCTCCAGTGTAGCTCTTGTTATTTACTTGCAAGTGGGGGAGTGTGATTAGTGTTTTCCCATCCCTGGCTGTGTGTGAAACCAAAATCCAGACATACTGAATCATAATCTATAGTACTAGGATTTTGACATCTGCATTTTCTGAAAACTACCCTGCTCAGCGTTGGGAACTCATCTCCTAAATAATACTCTTTTTTTTTTTTTTGCTTGTTGATTCATTTGTTTCCATTTTTTTTAGTGTGGCAAAAAATGAAGAACCATCTTAATCATTGCTAAGTGTACCGTTCAGAAATGTTAAGTATAGTATTCACACTGTTGTAGAAGTCTTTAGAATTTTTTCATCTTGCAGATTGAAAGTCTAAACCCATTAAACACTAATTTCCTCTACTTTTTTCCATTATTTTATTTTGAAATAATTTTGAACTCACAGGAGAGTTGCAAGTACAGTACTGAAAACTTTTTTTCCTTGAATTATTTGAGGTTAATCTGCAGTGTATTTTCTACAAACAAGGACATTTTCCCACATAACCATAGCACAACCATCCAAACCAGGAAATTAACACTAAAACATTACTACTATGAAACACACAGACCCAGTTCAAGTTTCACCAGTTCTCCTAATAATGTCTTCTATAGTAATAAGATCCAGCTGAGGATTACATGTTACATTCAGTTATGTGTCTTTCATTTCCTTCTCTTTGAAACAGTTCTTCAGTATTTCTTTGATTTTCATGACCTTGACTCTTACAAGTGCTATAGGCCAGTTATTTTACAGAATTGACCTCAAATTTGGATTTGTCTATTTTTCCTCAATTTTCAATCAGGTTGTACCCTGCAAGAAAAACATAGAAGTGATGCTGTGTTCTTCTTTATGAATCCTGTCCAATGGTACATGACTTTGATTTGTCCTGTTACCAGTTATGTTAACTTTCATCACAAAATTAAGTGGTACTTTCTAAGTTTCTCCACTATAAAGGTATACTTTTAAACTTTGTAATTAATAAGTACTTTTGGGGAGATACTTTGAGACAACATGTGTTTCCCTTTTCTCATCAATATTTTACAGGCTAGTTTTAGCATCTGTTGATGTTATGATAATTATGACTATGGGAGTTTCCAAGTGGTGATTTTGTAAATTTAAATTTCATTCTACTTTTATTAGTTGGCATTCTACTATAAGGGAGAGCATTCACTTCTTTCCATTTATTTATTTGTTTATTTATATTTCCATGTACTCATAGATTGCTGTTTTATTCAATGAGCTATAATCTGTAGTATCATTATTATTTCTTTTGGTACTGAAGTTACCCCAGCTTTGCATGGAAGAAACTCCTTCAAGCTGACTTCTATGCTCTTTTGATATACCACATTTCATTTTGAGTCCTTCATTATTTTTTGCACAAGAATATATTCCAAGTTTTTTTGCCATTCCCTGAGCCATTTCCTGCCCTAGCTTTGAAATCAACAATTTTTCAGTGAAGCTCTTTTTCCTTTCCATGAAGAAAATATTTGGAAACCAAGGTATGGGATCTCAGTGTACTCACTGATTTGGGAAGGAGGTGTGTCACCACTCCAGGCCTTCTCAACAGATATATATATATATATATATATATATATATATATATATATATATATATATATGTATTTAAGTATATATATATACACAGATGTAAACAATCTCTTCACATATATATTGAAAATCATGTGTTCATACCAGTATTTCCAATTACACTTTTCCACCACAGTATTTATTCTAGTTCTCTTTCTCCCTATAATTGTGCCCCCCTTCTTGATCAGTGAAAATCTCTTTTTAATATACTCACTTATGATGAGAATCCTCCCTGCATGTAACCCGTCTTCCACTATCAGCATTGCCTCTGTGTCCTCTTGTACAGGTGCCATTGTCAGCTCTGCTCAGGCTCCAACCCCTCCCCTCCCTCCACAGCACACACCAGCTCACCTCCTTCCCCACGTGAATCTCCACTTTGTGGAAGATACTATGAAGATTGTTGAAAAGACAGCAAGGGATTTAGAATATTATATATACTTAGTTGATAAAACAACATTAGGGTTTGAGAGCACTGGCTGCAATTTTGAAAGAAGTTCTACTAGGTATAATGCTATCAAACATTGTCGCATACTACACAGAAATTGTGAAAGGAAGAGTCAATCAATATAGCAAGCTGCATTGTTCTCTTATTTTAAGAAATCACCACAACTCCCCCCAACTGTCAACAATCACCACTCTGATCAGTCAGTAGATATCAACACTGGACCAAGACCCTCCACCAGCAAAAAGATTATGACTCGCTGAAGGCTCAGATGATGGTTAGCATTTTTTAGCAATAAGGTATTGCTATTGTGTACTTAATAGACTACCATATAGTGTAAACATAACTTTTATGGGCACTGGGAAACCAAAACAGTTGTGAGATTTGATTTATTGTGATATTAGCTTTACTGTCGTGGTTTGGAACTAAATCAACAATATCTTTGAGGTATGCCTGTGTTAATATTGTCCAAAATATGGTCATAACTTCTAGTTTAAACAATTTATTTCTGCTACTAAACTGGCAATTTTCCAGCAATTGTAAGGATTTCAAATTTGAAAAATGGAGGCAAGGTTGTTGAAAGAAAGAACACAACAATATCTGGTGCTAGGTAGAAAGCTGCATAAATGTCTTTAATGTATATTTGGAGGAACTTTCTGAGTCCATCCTTTTTCCTTTCTCTTTTCCTCACTGCTTTGCTAAGCTGAATAATAATAACCTTATTCTCACAATATATTTTTTGGAGATGGATAGATCAAAGACTTGAGTTTTATTCCTCATTCAGTGATTATATGAGGTTGAAAAACTACTTTCATATTTAAATATTGATCTATTCATCTACGAAAGTGTATGAGATGTTCATTTAGTGTTTCAAAGTGCTTCCCAAGTACAAAAATGTTTCACTTCAGAGCCCAGTAATTTGAATTTTAAAGGTATATAAAGCCTTTTAAATTGTCCATTATTATTATTTATTTACATTGTTCAGTCACTTTTTAACTGTACATATTGGATTTTGTGGTCAGTTTTTAGCATCTTTATCAATAACATTCCTACTCAGTTGAATTTTTATTCTGGTGACTTCTTATTTGACCTAAGAAACTGGAATAATTCCAATTAGCATGCCAAAGTTTCCTCAAAAATTAATATTTTTGAGCCCTATATCCCCTGATTGTATTTTACTTTGGAAGTTACACATTAGCATGACCTGGGTTTGGAAATATCTGATGAAATTCATAGGAAGAACCCCACATCTATTAAGATGTACGTGAACAAGAGGTATAGAAAGCACAGATGTAATAATATGGAGGGAAAGAAGCCACACACAAGAAGCTGTACCATGTGATTTCATTTATATAATGAACAAATACACGTAAAGCTAATCTATGCATCTGGTTGTGCGATAATATAGATAGTGACTGGAAAGGAGCAAAAGGAAGCTCCCTGGAGTGCTGGTAGTTTTCTATTTCTTATTCTGAATACTGATTGCAAGGGTGTGTTCTGTTTGGGAAACTTCAACTAACTGCATTTGCAATGTCTATACTTGTGTTTGGTATGTTATCCTTCAATAACAAGTTTTAAAAACCTATGTCCATGTTTCACAACACAGAGGTGTCTTCACTTGCCTATGCTCATCTGTTTATCAAACACAATTCTACTAAAATAGAAAAAGTATTGTTAGCTATTACAATTTTGCTGAGGCTCTCACAGAACTTGTGAATCATCCATTAGGAGATGTTTCTTGGGGCCAAGAACTCAATAAAGTCCAAGGTGACTTTTTGGCAAAGTCATTTGTCATTTTCAAGTCAGCATGGTTTTGGCACCTGTTTGTCAGCAAAGACTGCCACTATTAGAAACTCACTTTTAGCAAAGGTTTTCTGCTTCTGACCAAATGGATTGTGATACAGCAGAAAAAGTCAGTGAAGTTGTCCTGGCCATATTAGTAATCAATACAGGTGGCTGATTCAGTAATTTCATGATTGATATGACTTGTTGATTCTATAGTTTGAAGACAGACTATAGCAAGCAGTATTGTCTGGTCACACTAGCCTACAAGAATGCATCTTCTATAAATGTGTTCAAATTCAGCTTGGACTTACTTGCTAGGTATTCTGGATGTTTACCTTTTAGTGAGGTGTATTTCTCCCTTTGATCTGTTTTTTCTGTTGTTGATAGTGGTGATGATTTTTTGTTTTGTTTCTTTTTATTTTTCACAGGATTTTTTTCAGGCATTAGAGATAATATCCTTATGGACTTTATCATCTTTCATATTAGCTCTCAATACAAAATGACATGCTTAACAGCTACAATGATTTTATCCAATTTTCTCCGGAACAATTTGTGACTGCGCTAGTGAGTATGTGATGCCTAAGGGAATGCTAAATATGGTCAATGTTGAACTTTCTCTCATTTCACTTTCTCTCTTGTGCACATATGTAAAATAAAATTGCACATAAAAACTGGGCTGCAGAATAGCTGTTCATAAAAATAATCAAGGTAGGCATCTGGTTAAGACATGTGCTCAATTGTTTAGCTTATTTAGAGCTCAGCATTTTTAACATTTCTGTAAGTAATTCTCTAGTCTTTATAAAGCATATTCCAGTCTGGATTGTTTGTACCTCCAAAAATAACTCATTAGAATAACTTTCAATAGTGACTATCTTCTATTTCTTAATATATTTAGTTGTGTTGTTCTCATGCTCACTTCCAATTAAGGTAAAATTTTAAGCGATTATCCCCATGTTATCATTGGTCAGAATGCAGTTCTGTTGAATTGCATAAACCTTACGTGTTATTAGAAAGTGGAGAACTGCCTTTCTCATTAGAGCTTCTAAGGAATTGCTATAATTGATCATGCTTAAATGCTTGATAAATCTTCAAGGTTTTTTGTATTTCTGTTAAACTCAGCTATAATTAATGCCAGAATCTCCCACCAGGTGTAAATATTTGGATTTATTTTTTAAATCTAGTAGAAAAATAAATTTTACTTCTTGGAGGGTTTAGGAGATGGGAAGAGTAGATGGACATTCACTTTTACTGAAAATATGCAATGTTCTAAATATTAGCAAATATTAGTTGAGGTAATTTACATGGTTTGGTTATTCAGCTTAAATTTGAGCTGTGGCTTATATTACACGTTGTCGATGTACATTGTTTCTAATTATTTTATATGGTTTAAAAAGTATGTCTTTAAAAGAAATTCAGAAAATTCGCCTGACATACATGTTTTGACCTCCTAAGAAATGTACACTTGTATCAGTATTGAATATTGACCAGTGCTCCAATATAAGGAAGTTACTGTTTTGAAATAAAGCAAAGTTTTATTTTCCAAAAAAAACCCCAAGACACTCAATTTTCTTAAATCTGATAGATCACATATCCAATTGATTCAGGTTTTTTTAATGAATAAATTTAGCTTGTTGAATAAATAGTCATACCATTGAAAGTATGTATCAGTAATCATTTCATGCCTCAACCAGCATGGCTCACTGGCCAGTGAATAGACTAAATTTCATCAAATGGCTTAAATGTTTGGAAGTTTTATCGTATACACTAAAATCCATGGTCAGAGTTGTCTAGTAATATTACTTCTAAACTTAAATAAGTCCTTAGCTTTTGAAATAATCATCTTTTCTGTCTATCTGAAGTACTTTCTGCTTAGAATGACTGTGAAATGATACTAAACCTGGCCTCCAGTTAAGCTGGTACCACATCACCATGGACAGATCTAGCTGTGAACAAAACTGAATGAGCATGAATTTAGTAACAGGAAGATCTGAATAATCCAAAGAGAGGCAGAGGGGTGGGGCTTGTTCAGGCAGGATTCTGATCAAGGCCTTATGAACAGTGGGACAAGTAAGGGCATACTAACGTAGGGAAAATCCAAACTGTGACAGAATAAGAGAGGCAGACCAGATGCTTAGACTATAGCTAGTATTATTTCCTTGAGTGGTCTTTAAAAGGCAGTTCAGAACCAGAGCTCTGTATTTTCCATTTTATTTCATTTTTAAATATATAAGTAGAGAGTATTTTTTTTCTGTAATTTTATACCCCTTCACCTATTTCTCCCTCCACCCCTGCCTCTGGCAGCCACCAATCTGTTCTCTGTATCTATGAGCTTGGGTTTTTTTTGTTTTTGAAATTTTTTTATTTTTCAGAATCCATAAATAAAAGAGATCATGTTTTTTAAACATGAACTATTTCAATCACATAGAAAAGTATAGAGAATAATTTAACAAACACCTGTATACCAATAAACAACTTTAGAAAAAATAATGCATATTTTCGTTAGGTGTTTTATTTTTTTAAGTAAAGAAAAAAATTACTATAGGTAGAGTTGAAAACTTCTGCATGCCTCACCTGCTTTCATAGTCTTCCCTGTCTTCCAGAGTTTTCTACAACCCTAAGATTCATGTGTACTAATCTCATGCTTGTTTCTGTTATTGCATGTTTTTGTGTGTGAGTTTTTAACTGGGTTTTTTTTTTTAACTTTAAATAATAAGCATTATTCTCATGGTTCTAAAATCTACCATTTAATTTATTATTACATCTGTTAATATATGTATCTTTTGTTCAGGCAATTTAACTGCTGCATAGAATTCTATTGTATGGATATACTAAGCTCACTTTTCCTATTGATGAACTTATATCCAGGGGATATATATACCTGTTTGCTTATGTTTAGAACATATGCTCAGTGAGAGCAGGGACTTCGTTTCATTCATTACTATATTGACAGTTCCTAGAAGAGTCATTCAAAAATCCTTTGTTCAGTGAGTGAACAAATGCATAATAAACATTTACATTTTATCCAACTGATATATTGCTCAATTTTACCATAGAGCAATATATCAGTCTAATTATGGCAGGAAATAGACAGTATGCTCAAGCTGAATTCTTTGAGAAAGAGTTCGATAAAGGAACTATTTTAAAAGAAACAGACAAGGTGTAGGAAAACCTCAAGGGTTACTTCACAATTTCAGGGCTAATCACCAAACTTAAGCCTGAGGGAAAAGGAGGAGTGAGTGGTAATGAAAACTAGGTAGAAAGATCTCACGGAAAGGACTGCCTTAGCTGTGACCTTAACTAGAGACAATTTAACAGGAAGGAGGCTGGTGTGTGGAGTGGAAACACTCTGAACTCCCTCTCCTGTCTTCCATAGATCTCTCGCTTTGTGTCCTCTTTAGATGAACACAAGCACAGCCAAGGATGCCAAGGGCGCCAAGGAGTCCACTGATACTTGTTCATAGAGTTCAGCCCTACAGGTACATGGTTGGCTAGAGAGTGTCATTAAAGGGGCAAACAGAAGCTATCCAGTTCCAGCACAGTGTTTCAATGAACTTTCTTACACTTTTCCTTATGCATATTATTTAGAGCTGCTTTAGTGTAAATATCAAGAAATGAACTTAGATAGTAGAATTTTCTCCTACTACACCAAATAATACAAAATTGCTATCTACACCTGAAACCTGTGATCCAATCTCACTAAAACTGGTATAAACAGACATTATCTTCCTCATGATGTAAGGAAATAGAAAGCACATACCACCACCCATGAAATAGTCATGCCTAAGATGTAAAATGTCAACCTAAAAAAGATGCAAGATCAAATTATCAATTTACAAGAATGAATGGCATGGGGAACAAGTTAAGGCACCCTAAGAAACCATTCAGCCATATCCAGGATGTGGGACAGTCTATAGGACAAGTGACCCAGTTTTTTCCAACATACCAAATACATGGGGATAAAAAGGAAGGAAAGAGCATCTTATCAGTTTTAAGAGACCTAGGAGACATGAGCACTGAATACAATATGTAGACTTCAGTTGAATTTAATCCAAACTTACAACAACAATGATATTGTTAAAAGAGTTTCAGTTATGGTCTGGGATTAACTGCTCATTTTTTAAGTGGGTATTAAAAATGCCCATGTTAGTAAGAGATGCATAGAAAAGCATTTAACAGATTTTTTATCTGTTAAATAACATTTGTGGGATTGTCTTTAAAAGAATCCAGTGAACAAACAAGCAAGCAAAAAGTTGGTGGGACTGGAGGAGTAGCAGAGGGTAAATGACATAATTTGACAAAATGCTGCTAATCATGGAAGTCAAGTAATGTGTACATGGAGATTGATCATATAATTCTCTCTACTTTCATGTATTTGATAATTTCCATGAAAAGCTTTAAAGGAGGGCTTCCCTGGTGGCGCAGTGGTGGAGTCCGCCTGCCGATGCAGGGGACGCGGGCTCGTGCCCCGGTCTGGGAGGATCCCACATGCCGCGGAGCGGCTGGGCCCGTGAGCCATGGCCGCTGAGCCTGCGCGTCCGGAGCCTGTGCTCCGCGGCGGGAGAGGCCGCAGCAGTGAGAGGCCTGCGTACCGCAAAAAAGCTTTAAAGGAAAAGTTAATAAAGATGACTCTAAAAATAATCAAGCTGATTTATTTTCACATTAGCAGAATATGAGTGTTTCCATTATCCACATCCTCCCCTTACTTACTATCCTAACGTATAAGTATTTTAGTGAATCTGGCATAGGATTAACACTATTTCATTTTTCTTTAAATTTTTATTTCCCTGGGTAATAAAGAGGCCAAACAAGTATTCATGAGTTTACTGACCATTTCAGTTTTCTCCTATGTGAATTGTTTATATAATTTCTGTTTGATTGACTTTTTCCTAATGATATCTAATGGCTTTTTGTACATTTTGTATATTGCTTGGCTGCTACTTTCATTGAAAATATCCTCCTTCAGTTCAGTACCTGTTTTTCTTTTTTTACATTATTAATGTTGTCTTTTACATATGATTTTTTTAAAGGTAATCACATTTCCAATATTTTCTAAGAGAAAAAAAATCCCCCAAGTATATTTTCTGCTATTCTTTTTCTAATCATTTACAGTTTTCTTTATCTGGATTTTATTTTATATAAAAATATGAGATGAAAATCTATATTTTTTCCACAGATGGGTAATCCATCAATCATCTAATTTACAGAATCATCCACTAGTTCCCTACTGATTTGCAGTATGACTTCTTCTATGTACAAATTTCCAAATCATGTGTGAGTCTGCTTCTAGATCCTGTTCCATTAGAGTATTTGCACATCTCTGTGAAATTACTATACACTGAATTACTATAGCTTTACCATAAGCCTTAAAGTGTGCTTGTGCACATTCCCTGGACAGTTTTTTTCTTCTTTAAAATTGTCTTGTATATTCTTGTCTCTTATCTTTCTATGAACTTTACAGTCAAATTGTCAAGTTCCATAAAACAGTCACTGATATTTTGTGCGTGGATTGAAAGACTCAATGTTATCCGGATGGCAAAGTTTACCAAATTAATTTATAAATGCAATGCAAGTCCAATCAGACATTTATCTCTTTATATTCAAGTTTCTTCTATGACCTTCAGTAAAGATTTATCGTTTTCTCCATAAAGACTTTTTGCATTTTCTTAGATTTGTTTGAAAAATACCTTACATTTTTATTGCTATTGTGAATGTTTTTTAATATAATCTTTCACTCATTTATTGCACATTCAGAAGAATATTAATTTTGCATTCTTATGTCGCCATAAATTTCATTAAACTCTTTTATTAACTGTAGTTATTTTACTGTAATTTTTTTTTTGTATTTTTTAGGTAAAAACACAAAACTCAACTCATGGGTGTGTCAACACTTGTATTTCTTCCAGTCTTTATACTTCCCTCCCCACCCCTAAATCTTATTTTGCTTTGCTGGCTAGGACCTCCAGAGCAGGGTAGAAAAGTGGAGAGCATAATGAATATGTCATTTTTCTTCCCAGTTGAAATGTCGATGCTGCTAAAGTTCTACCAGTAAATATAAGAATTTTTAATCTAGTTTATGTTGCTATCGTTTTGTTTTTTGTGCATATGCCTAACAGCTTAGGGTAATCACTTAACTATTTCAAATTTTCTAGGAGTCTATATCAGGAATAAGTATGAAATTCTGTCAAATACCTTTTCAGGATCTATTGGAATGATTATCATATTTTTTCTTCTTTAATTTATTAATATGGTGTTATATATCGATTAGTTTGGTTAGCTGAATTATTAACATGGACAAGTAAAACAATAATAAATATCTGACAAATTTTACATGCTGTAATCTTGCCTGGAATTTTTGAATCTGTATTTAAATATTGTCTATTTTTCTTATTTCTTTATACTTTGTTTCTTTCTTTAATTCTCTTTTCCCTTCCTTCCTTTTCTTTCCTTTCTACATATTTTTCCTTTCTCCATTTTGTGCTCTTCATTTTTACTACTATTATATGTATTACATCTATATACAATATAAATACAAAAATGCCTTGTTATAATCATTGCTTTATACAATCAGATCTTGTAAAAAAGTTGAGAAGAAATGAGAACAAATCTATAGAGTCCTTTGTTATTTTTACCCATATATTTAATATTTATGGAGCTCATTTCTTCCTGTAGATTTGATTTAATATCTGATAACTTTTTCCTCTCAGTCTGAAGGATTTATTTTAGAATTTCTTGTAAGGCAAGTCTGGTAACAATACATTCTCTTAGTCATTGTAAAGGAAAGGTTTTTATTTGACTTCCATTTAAAAATGGGTATATAATTCTTGACAGTTTTTGTTTTTGTTTTTAAACACTTTCAATTACCATTCCACTGCCTCTGCCTGCTATAGTTTCTGAGGGAAGTCAGCCTTTATTCTAATTGTTGTTCTCCTAAACATGTTATTTTTCTCTTGCTGTTTTCAAATTTTTCTTTTGATTTTTTTTTCTCAACAGTTTGACTGTATGTCTAGGTGTGAATCTGTTTGTCTTTACTCAACTTGGAATTTGTTGAATTTTTGACATTTATTGTTAGGTAGTTTTCAGCTTTTATTTCTTCAAATACTTTTTCTTACATCTTTTACTCTCTCCTTTCCTGTTGGAACTCATTATTATTTCTCTATTGGTACAGTTGATATTGTTTCCCAGGTTTATGAGGTTTCCGTTTTTCTTCAATTTATTTTTTTCTCTCCGTTCTTCAGATTGGATAATTTCTATTGCTCTATTTTCAAGTTCACTGATTTTCTTCTGTCTTCTAAAATCTTTTGTTGAGCTCCTCAAGTGAACTATACATTTCATTTATTGTACTTTCCAACTCCAGAATTTTCATTTACCCTTTTTAAAAATAATTTTCATCTCTTTTTTGAGATTATTTATTCACTGTATCATTGTTGCTATATTTTTTAGCATAGTTTCTATTATTATTTCAACTTATTTATTATAGTTGCTTTAAAGTCTTTACTTAATCTAACATCTTGGGACACTCAGAAAAAATTTCTATGAATGCCATTTTTTTTCTGTGTTTGAGCCACACTTTCTTGCTTCTTTGAATGTCTCTTGATTTTCAGTTGAATACTAGATATTTTTTGATAATGTATTAACAACTCTAGATTTGGCTCTTACCTCCCTCTAACCTGAGTTGTTGCTATTTGTTTGTTTGTTTATAAACTTGCCTAGAATAAATCTGTGAAGTTTGTCTCCCTAGTAACGTTATGACCATTGATCTCTGATCAAATGTTTGGTTGGTTTTATTTTTAAGCAAGGGTTCCTGGGTTGGCATAGGTTAGAGATCACCCAAAGACTGACTAGAGTTAGTGCTCAAAAATTTCAAGCCAGTAAAGCTTCAACTCTTGGCTGATGAATCTGTGCAAGGGCTGAGGGTGCATTTAAATTTCAGGTCATTTTCAAATCTGCATCACTTCTTATATTCTGCTAGGCTCTCCCTTGACTATTCTGTGTTCATTTGCTGCCCCCGCCCAGTCCTGTGGACTGGATATGTATGAATGGCCTGTGTCCGCTCTGATCACCTCTGCGTATGTGCATAGCCTCTGGTAGATCCTGGATATATGGCAGATTTATTACGCTCTCTATGGCTGCCTCATTTCCTGGAACTCTCTGTTAAATCCCCTGTTAGTCTGCTGGCACTCCCTGTTTGCTTACTACTGAATCAACACCTTGACAACACAAATCAAGTGAGTCTGTTCCAGCAGCAACAAAGCTGCCAGTTTTACAGCTTGCCATGCCCATGCTTTCTGTGAAGGGCCGTGATGACAGAACTCAGCTGCAGGTAGGGAGAAAGAGAAGCAGCCTAGGAAAGAATGCCACATACCTACACTGTTCTTTCTCAACGTTCATTAATAAATGTGTTTTTCATGAATAAACACTTCTCAGTTTGTTGTATACCTTTGGTCAAATTCCAGAGTGCTGATGAAATTGTTAGCTTTGGACATTTTGTCCCACTTGATAGTTATTTTTAGCCAGTGGAGTTGTCAACCTCTTTACTCCATCATAGGGGAAAGTCAGATCTCTATTATACTTTTTTATGCTCTACAATTTATAGGACAATCTAATTTGCCAAGTGATTACACCCTTTGAGTTCATTCATAAGTGTTTCAAAAGCCTCTGAGGTCTGAACATTTCCCTTTCAGAGCCCTTTAATTGTGGTCCCCTGAATCAGCAGGATGTCTTACTGTCGCCTAAATGGTTTCTGTTTCCAATGTAGATATGACCTATACTTGCTCTTTCCTGGCCAAACTAGAGTTTTCTTCTGGGTAAATCAAATTTGGTTTATTGATTTATCAGCTTTTAGTAGACTTGAGATGTCGCTCAGAAAATTATTTTATCTTAAATTTCTTCCACCATGTTAATAAATTCATAATTCTCAGCTAGCAGCTCTGCCTCTGCCACAGCTATCCCACATATTTAGTATGGCCTTGCTTTTAATATACAAATTTATAGTGAACAAACATGGACTTAGCTTTGCTGACACATATTTACTGAGCTATCTATAATAGGTTCCCTTGTTCTCCCTTTTTTTTACTTCTATCTTGATACTAGCACATAATTTCAGTCTCCAGTTCTGCATTACAATGGTTTTTCTTTTCATGAACAAATGATTCCTACATAAAATTTCAGGTAGTAGTAGCTTCACTTATTATTAAGTAATAAGTGACAAGGAAAATGACTGTGAGATTCCTGGGTGATAATAAATATCAGTTACTACCTCACCCTGATGCTAGTTTCAATGATCTTGAGGGTTAATGGGAAGAGAGCAATAGCTATTAGTCTTTGATTACTTATGTATACCAGATGCCATGGTTTAACTGCATTATTTTACTTGAATTATTTAATGCAGTTCTCACAATAAAACTATGAAGTAGGTATTGTTAATATTCACATTTTTAAAGTTAAGAGATTTAAGGCATGGGACATAGGTTTGAAATCTTACTGAAGAGACCAGTATGGTAAGGTCACATACTGATCAGAATAGATGCTGGCTTCATACAACCAGGATGGCTTTCCTGGTGCTTACAGAACTAGAGTTGCTGAGGGGGTAAGTAATAAAAGGGTGAATCAGTATTGCATTTAGCTGCAAATGACAGAAATTTCAAATAATAACAGCTTATTAAATAAGGGATTCTATTTCTTTCATACTACAATAAATCAAGGGTTAGAATGGCCCTGGATTGCATATGTCTTCACTATAACGTGTCCATGCACTTTTTATCTTCTTACTTTGTCTGTGGCTTTTGTCCTCATGATCACAAGATGGAAGCTGAATCTGCAGACATCATGTCAGTATTCTCAAGAGAGAAAAAAAAAACTGGTGAAGGGTAAAAGGTCAAAGAGATAGGCTTGTGCCTTTTATAAAGCTTTTCTTGATTCTGTCTCCTGAATGCATTGAATACTAACAGCACCAGACATTAGGTGCCTCCTGATGTGATAAGATATAAAGTATCCACATAGAATTATATATTATTTTTTATAAAGTAGTCTTGCCAAGAAGTTGAACTTGAATCTAATGAATGAAACCTTAGGCTAACTTCCAATTACAGTCAATACAGGGCTAAAGAAACAAGTTAAATGACACCAAGAAGAAGCAATCATATATATTCAGAAAATAGGCCATTCTATGGGACAAGTAACGAGGTTTCATCAACAATTCAAAGATATGAAGAAAAATGACAGAAAAAGGATGGGTAAGATTATTCTAGATTAAAAGAGGTTTAGGAGACACCACAATCAAATACGAGCAATCTTTGTTTGCATCCTGATTCCAAATGTCATTTTTTGAGAGAGAAAAATTTTAATTAGACTTAATTTTAAATGGTATTAATAAAATAATGTTGATTTTGTGGGTGTGGTAATGGCAACCATGTGGTAATGTCATCCAAATGGTTTTGTAAAAAAAATGTTCTTACTTTTGAAAGATGTATATGGACATATTTATGGGTGAAATGATACAGTTAGATATTTGCTTTAAATATTTCAGCAACAACGACAGCAATAAATAGAAAATGGGGTTTAGGAAAAAATGTAGAAAAAGGACAGGAAGCACAGGACCAAGTCACAGGATCTGTCCAAGTACATTTCAATGCATGAACTGAAACAGGAAAAAAAAACAAAAAGGAAGATAAAAACTGGAAAAAAAAAGTGTTAAAACTAGTCAACAGCCTCAAAAAGTTAGGTTTTTTTTTTTTTTCATTCCATTTTTTTTGCAGGGCTATGCTTGGGCTAATCTGCAAATTCCCTGGCATCTCACCTTTGGAGGCTATTCACTTCTTTCTGCTGTGCCACTCAGATGTTATGGTTACTCACTCTCCCTTGATTTCACCAATAACCACAGATGCATTGGAATATACAACACATTGGAAGGAATATGACCACACTTTACTGATGTTCAGGGACTTAGCAGATGATCACGTAGCAGAAACACAAACAACTTAAAATTAGGTTAAGGCTTTGGCTTCCCAAACTATTTCTCAGCCTCCGCATCCCACTCTCCTCATTGTTCTCCCTGACAGTTCCCAGAAAGTTCCTATACATTATTATACAGAAGAATGTAGATTTCTACGTCCGTTTGTATTTCCAAATATCTCAATGTATCTGGTAAATGATACACCATCTCTTCCTAGTTTCATCCTTTCCCTTTCCCCTCTGTAAGAAGAGGAAGATATAACAAGATTTGCTTCCTTACTGATATAAACTATGTTAGGCCACCACCTCCCTACTCCCAAAAAGCAAAACTAGCTATATTAATTTTGGTTTTAAATACTTTTTTCTTTCTATGTCAAATGTGTTTACCTAATCAAAATCATACTTTATATCAGGTGGAATACCGTGCATCCATTACCAATCCCAGGGGAGGACTCTAAATGCTTTTGCCCATTGCCTCCTGGTATTGAGAGTCACCAAGGAAACCATGGCGCAATCAAGCACTGAATGAAATAATGTTTTACTTCTACAGAGAAGAGACAGAGCAAGATCAACTTTAGTAGTGGGTGTCCATCGGCCCCCAGGGCAATTAATCCATGCACTGCCCACCCCCTCCTGTGCCTGGACGCTATCCCTTCCTTGCAGAGTACAGATATGAAAGTAGGTTTGGCCAGGTACCCTATGATACACTTTAAACAGAGACCAAAAAAAGTGCTGATTGAGCCCTAGTAAGGAAAGATATTCCCACCCAAGGTGACGAGACTGACACAGGTTGTATGGGCTCTTTTCTCTCGGTAAGGATGTGTTCCAGACCCAAGGCCCATTCTCATGTGGCTGACTGGGGGTGGAAAGACTATGCACATAAGACTGCCTTTCCTAATACTTCATATACTATTTTAATTTTAATTTTGCATTTTTCATGTTCCCAAGTGTTATTGGCAATTTTATCATTCTTGTCTTTTATCAACTCCCAAAAGGAAAAAAATGTTCTTACATACCCTTTGTTATTGTCACCCACTGTGGAAGATAGATTAGCTATATTCTTCTCTGTCTTCACAATCATGTTATTTCAGAACACTTTGATACAAAGACTTTTCCTTACTGTGACTGCTGGAACAATGTATACTCCATAATAGTCATGGCTGTAATAATAATATTAAAGAGTAATGATGAGCAAGCATTTCTTGGTTTCTGTTTTCCCATCTGCAAAAGGAAGAATTTAGGATGAGCAATAATAACACCTCCAAATTTAAGTTTTTATTCAAAACTGTATATTTTTTTTATTTGCCAAATTGAGGAAACTCCATGTCATAAAAAGATCAACTAACCTCCCAAAGACAGAATTAAAAGACAAGGTAAATATTAATTTCTGTCCTCTTACTATATTTGTCTAAGAAGATAAAATTCCTAAGATTTACTTTCCCAAGTTACAACAAAATTCTATATGGACAGCAAACCCAGATATAAATGTTATGAACTAGCTTGCTCTATAGAAGTCACACACACCATCGAAACTTCTGTATCCACACACAGAGTTGGAAACGGAGGTCCATTTTTCCTTTTGGGAGGAGTGACTTTAAAGAGGCATCAAGCTGGATACAAAAGTGAAAGTCTATTAAGTGGTGGTAATGTCAGACCTCTTCCACGCCTTTTAGGGTAAACTATTCCCAGCCTTTGAATCAATCTGTTTTAGCAGCATCCCCTATAAGCTCTAACAAATGCATATAAATAGAGGACAAGATTCGCATCCACAATGTCTTTGCCAGCACTGAGATGGTGATTAATGAAACACTGCTGGGCTGGAGATTTGTAAAGACTGGATGGCAGCAGGATTCCCAAGGAGTTTTGAATTGGAATTGAAGAAGATAAGTTCAAGCAGAGAGGGCAGAAGAAATGTTTTAAGGATGAACAAAATTGCAGCTTCAAGTAATGTATCCTAGATGTGGATTGCTGGGAAACCATGAAGAATGGGGTCATTCTTTTTGTTCAATGCTTCAGGTTGACTAAGTCTAAATTGTAGACCCGTGACTAAGAGCAGGCTAAGTGGATATACTAGAACCACATGGATTTAGACCCATAAGATAGAATATATGAATAATTTAAACAGTGCTCATCTGCTGTCTTCTTCTGAACTACCTGTGGGAAAACCTCCTTGCTTAATCATTTGCAAAGTAAACACATTCCTGAGCCTACACAAATTTCCATTAGTTTTAGAATCAACAATTTTAAACAAACAGTTGCAAAGTTACAAATAATTCCATTATTTGTAATTACAAATAATTCATTACAAATAACTCTTTTACACCTGTAGTAGGTTTCTCATTTTCTTTTAAACCACGAAACCCCTTGTTCATAGATTTCTTTTATAATCTTGAATCAATTAAATAATATTTTTATCATTTAGGTTTCCATTTAATTGAGAATACATTTCTGCATTTGTCTTAATTGGCTACAATTTATTTATTTTTAAGAATTATCATGAGCTTACATGTATCACACACTGGACTAAAGACTTCATTTCTTAATTCATATAAAAACCATCTTATTGGGGCTTCCCTGGTGGCACAGTGGTTGAGAGTCCGCCTGTCGATGCAGGGGACGCTGGTTCGTGCCCCGGTCCAGGAAGATCCCACATGCCGCGGAGCGGCTAGGCCCGTGAGCCATGGCCGCTGAGCCTGCGCGTCTGGAGCCTGTGCTCCACAACGGGAGAGGCCACAACAGTGAGAGGCCCGCGTATCGCAAAAAAAAAAAAAAAATCTTATTAAATCTTTTTGTATTCACTCCAATTTTATAACAGGAATCTGAGGAAAAGTGAGGATAACTAGTAGTGAATGGTAAAGCCAGGCCTCAATCCTACATCTCTCTATCTCCCAGAATAATCATATTCTACTATCTCATATAATTTATGAAAGCACCCAAATCATGTTTTACCAATCCCAGGAACTCAATGACTCTTACTGATTTTTTTCCACTTTATAAATTTGCAATATAAACAGATTTTTAATCATTCATCAATCAACACGAATTTAGTAAGTTTCAGCTAATTTTAACACTTCTAATATAGTCTGTGGTTGAGTCCCCAATATTCATTCAGTTCCTGCTGATAATATAAACAAGTCACTTAATCTCAATCCTCTTGCCTGGTTAGTGAAAGGAAAGGCATGTCTCTTGGTCACTTTGGGTAAAGAGAGGAACACAGAACATGAGGATATTCTACTCTCTTGGGATCAACTAGCCTTAGATTGAGGACAGTAGTGTGAATGAGAGAAAGAACTTAAGTCACTTGTCACATTGTGAGCTCCTGAATCTACTGCCTCTGAGCCCAGCCCTACTTATAAGCCTCTGTGAGCTTATACATGTAGTATTTTAAGCTAGCTTGAGTAGGGGTTCCTGTTAGTTGCACTCAAAAAGTAGGAGTAGTAAGAACTCAGGATTGGTAGGTATCATAGGATCAAATTAGAGTGTATCTGGAAGCCAGCAAAGTGGACAACTGGTTCTGTAGAAAACAGAGACATTCTCAGTTATCAAAGTGATAATGGCATGATGCAAGATGTCATTAATACCACTGGCCTGGCAGTGTTATGCAACATAAATTGGTATAGTGTGGTGATACTTTGGCCTAATATTTAAGGCCTAAAGTGAATAGAGCTTGTATCAGAGGGAGGACAGGAGATGAACCCAAGATGTAGTAAGGAATTATAAGATTTTTATTCTCTTACACTGAGTTATTAGCTAAATTCTTCAGATAAAGAAAAAGTAAATAAAAAAGATGAATATGAGTTTCCCAGTTTGGATAATAATAACCCTTATATAGAGTCTTTCAAGGTGCCTATCATTGTTCTATATATTGACTCATTTAATTATCAAACAGCTTTATCATTATCTCTCTTTTGAAGATGAGAAAATAGAGTAAGTTGCCCAAGCCTCCTAGCTAGGGAATGGCAGAGGTAGGATTAAAATTTATGTACATAAATATCAAGTTGGAGTTTTGCAGGAAAGAATTCGGCCTTGGGAAAATAAAAGGTCTTAAATATATTGGGTCTGAGATGGTGATGAGGCTCCTAGGTATCCAGGACCAGAGTTCAGGTGAAAGAATGGTCGAGGCAGTGAATAATCTTAGAACTTTAGATTTCACATCTGTGAATCATAAAAGCAGTAACCTAACAATATTTTATCAATTTAAAAAGCACTCAAGACTATTCTTGGCAAGAATTCAAGAGACTTACTGAATTAATAAACCTTTAATTTATACCAGAAATATAAAGAGTAAAAATTTTAAAAATACCAAAAAGAAAAAAACAGACTTTGGCAGTGACTTACTTTGCTCTTAATATGATGGTTATAAAAAAGTGTGTTTTCAAACAGGAATAGGGTTATTGTGTGATTAACATTTACCAGTTTATCTCACTATTATTCTGTTTTCTATCTAACTTGTTAGAAACACTAAGATATGATCATATTATACATATGCTGAAACAGCCTTCATTCTTCTTCTCACAATTTAGCAGTTAATCTATCACTCTGCATATGATTCTCTTTTCTTCAAAGATGACTCTATTTTTACTAAATTCCTTTAGTTATATAATCACTTGAAAAAGTGAGGAAGAGTTTGGATGTGTGATAAAGTCTGATTCCGTGTATTTTGTGTTCAGGTTTACTTGATATATATGGAAGGAAGGAGAAGGAAGTGCCTGCCATTTTATGGATCCAGAAGAAAGCCTGGAGTTGTGCCGGGGAAAGTCATCATTTCTTACTCTATCAACTGGAGATCTTTTATAGTTTTGGGATAATTAGTAAGATTACTGATCTATCATTAATTCAAATCTGAGTTTCAATTAATTTAATCAGACTATCAGATGGAAATCTAAGTAACTTGAGGCTTTGATTCAGTGGGAAGATAAAAGAAAGAAGGAAAACAAGGAATAAGTCATCAGACTCTATCTGTGTGGACCAATACTGTATGCTGGCTGTATCACACTGCCATTTTAATTTTAAGACATTTTTTTAATTTGGATATACACAAATAATGTGATATAATTAGCTTTATCAAATGAAATGTATACAGTAAACATTATTAACGTACACATGACCTATGAGGAATGTTTGATCTTAAGACTAACGTCCCCTCCAGGGGCTTCCCTGGTGGCACAGTGGTTGAGAATCTGTCTGCCAATGCAGGAGACACAGGTTCGAGCCCTGGTCCGGGAAGATCTCACATGCCGTGAAGCAACTAAGCCCACGAGCCACAACTACTGAGCCTGTGTGCTGCAACTACTGAAGCCTGTGTGACTAGAGCCTGTGCTCCACAACAAGAAAAGCCACCCCAGTGAGAAGCCCATGTACCACAACAAAGACTAGCCCCCACTTGCTGCAACTAGAGAAAGCCTGTGCACAGCAACAAAAACTCAACACAGCCAAAAATAAATAAATTAAATAAATTAAAAAAAAAAAAAGACTAATGTCCCCTCCAGACAAAGTGGTTTCAAGGTGCACTATTCAGGCTGTGTTTCCTTAGCATCAGTTCATTTCAGGGAAATGTACAGCTACTCAGCTTAAATTTGAGCACCTAAACTATTTAAGCCATTAGAAGCTTATTATAAAAATCTGATCAGTTAACATGACCAATCCATGTTTAATTTGAGAGTATATGCATGCAGATATTTAGTAGAGCATTAATACCATTTGAACTTTTCCTGGTTTTGTTTTTTAATATTTACTAACTGACACCTACTATGTGCCAGGAATGAGTATACAATAGGAAAAGCTGCACTGACCTCATCTCAAGTCACTTAGTGACAGTCTAGTAACAAACACAGATGACATGGAGACACTTAGTGACAGTCTAGTAACAAACACAGATGACATGGAAACAAAATGTTTTACTTCCAATTTTTTTTAATAGATTTGGCCAGTTCTTATTAATGAACCATTTTACGTTATCATATGCCTTTGAGTTTTGAAGTTTTCACAAAAGAATTCTACCTCTGAAGCCCTCAGGGATAACTCTCCCATTTATAAATTTTCAACTTCATGGGAAAATATGCAGTTTCTACTTGAACTGACTTTCCTGAAATATTCTTTATGTCAGATAATTTATTACTACTTCAAATATATACTTTATGTAATTTAAAAACATATTTGTGTCACTGAATTATTCTATTTCTGACTTTGGATTAATTTAAAATAAGTAACTAAAGGAAATACAGTTAGGGAAATGTTAAAAAATTTTACGAAGGGAATATATCATATGAAAATAAGTTCTGCTCCTTTCCTCCATTTTTCTCTTTTCCGGAAATTAAAGTAGGGCTGTTCCCTTGTTACTTGCCAAGGTAAGAACTGCAATCATTCAATTGAATCAGACATTAATTGCAAGTTACTATTCATATGTTTATCTGGAGAGGATGAATAATAAGATATACACCCCCTGTAACAAAAGTAATATGAGATTATTTTAATCTAAGCATAAAAGCAAGTATTTAAGAGATAATTTTTAAATGACAAATATCCCAGATGTCCACTTGAGTTACATTCTGAAGAAGAAGTTGGAAAGTCTAATATTTGTTTAAAGTCTTTAAGATTATGTTTGGATAGATTGCAAAAGAATTATTATGTCCTCTTTTTTTTTTTTTTTTTTTTTTTTTGCAGTACGCAGGCCTCTCACTGTTGTGGCCTCTCCCGTTGCGGAGCACAGGCTCCGGACGCGCAGGCTCAGCGACCATAGCTCACGGGCCCAGCCGCTCCGCGGCATCTGGGATCTTCCCGGACCGGGGCACGATCCCGCGTCCGCTGCATCGGCAGGCGGACTCTCAACCACTGCGCCACCAGGGAAGCCCTGTTATGTCCTCTTTTAACACTTTTCAGAATTTTGACACCCTTTACTCTGCAGCATTCAGCAGAGGGTTTTATGTAAAAAGGGGTGCTAATGAATATGTGGAGAAAATGAATAAAAATACTTTTATTGAAGAGAACATGACTTAGGTCATGTTTCTTTCCCTCCCACCCATATCTCTGAAAATGTAGCTGAAGGCAATTGAATTTGTGTTTTATTTGAGGTGATGCACTGCTATACATCCACTCCGGATGGCGAGGGAGCAGCAAAGGGGGTTACTGAGGCAGAATTAGACTAATCAAGTTTCGGTTTCCATTCCGCCTAGAGGGAAAGATGACACCTGCTTGTTGCAGTTTCAAAGTGTTGAAATCCTTTCTGCTTTCATGTGGTTACTATGCATATTCTCTGGTGGATTAAATGAGGGGAATGCATTATAGTTTTAAACTTTGATGCCCCATTAAGATGAATATGCACCTAATGAGCTGAAAAATTACCAAGGCTGCTTCCACCCACCCCCCCACCCCTACTCTCATGGGGAACTAGCTAATCGGGATGAGAGTGTGTCTTCTGTGTTCTTAAACCACTGGCTATGAAATTTGGCCAAGGACCATATTCAAACACATGTTTAGTATATTAACAATATAAGCAATAAGTGATGCTTCAAGTTTGCCTTTTAATAATGAATGCAGTAGTTTCATGTGATTTGGATATAAACAAGATATGAGCATAAAACCCAGTGGATATTATTCATTGGCCAAATATACTTACTACTGTCAGCATTTCATAATTCCAGTAACCACCTTCACATATACACCTCACCAAAACATATAGAATATTTTGAAAAACAAGCAATTTTTGTCACCCGAGTAACACTTGATGTTTATTAAAAAAAAAAAACAAAACTGTAATACAGCAATTTGAGGCTGTCTGAATTTAAAATAATGTCCTTGCTGCTTAGGTCAGGCGATATAAGAATGAAGCAATTTCAGGGGACAACACCAGGACCTGAAGCCAATTATATTTCAGTGTTATTCACGGATATTCCTACCTGCCAAGTGAAGTGTGGCAAGTTGTATTTACACTGTGATCTATGAGCATGGGTATGAAGCTCAATTTTCTCTCGAGGGAAATCTAACAAACAGTTGACAGAGCAAAACACAGTTAGAAAGGAACAAATGAAAAATCTAATAAATATGATGCAAATTTTTCTTTAAACAGAGCATTTTATAATGTGTAATTCAAAGCAAAAGTTCAGCTTCTATATAAAGAAATCATGGCAGGAAACATGATGTTAACACTAAATCCTGAGCAAATTTGGCTCATAAGAGATCTCTTGCTTGGAGTGGAATTTGTATTTTTCCTATTTACTGACTTTTGTTGTAGTTGAAGAGGAAATAAATGCAAATATGTGTAGTTAGCTATTTTACTATTAATTAGAGTAATGCAAAGCATGCATGATAAATACTGAAGTAATATTCTGTCCTTAATCACATGTATAATTTTAATCTAGTTCAAGAACATTAATTCATTAACCTCAAAGAGATAAATTATGAGATAATGTTTTTAAAATTTTTGTTTAACTTCCACTAAATGTCAGAGCAAACTACAAATTCTTAATTCAAGGGTAAGAATTCATAGTTCTCTTAGAGAAGACTTACAAAAAATATTATTGCTTATGGATAGGTAAAAATCTGCATGAGTATGGGGTTATCAAAGCACAAAACAAACTACAGTCATATGATTTTGGAGTCAATCTTTTCCAAGGTTTTTGAGTAATGCATAAGAGGTAACATTTCAGAGTATAATTATAACAAAAATGAAGATGAGACCAAACCACATATTTCCAGTTAAAATTAGTAAATGAGTTGGAATTTATTAGTTTCCTAAACCCAAATTTTCATGATTATGTTTGGTGAGTATAAACACTTCAATCACCAAAACTTAATGTTTTTATAAAAGTAAAACAAAAATGAATACAACTTCAGTTCAAATATGTTTCTAATTTTTATAACTCTGGAGCATCCCTCCTTATAAATTATTTCGAATCTATTGGGAATTATTCACACTTCTTGCATTTAAGCTGAATATAATTGTCCAGCAATAAAATAGCATGATGTTCTTTCACTTAATAACGTTTTTCATCATTGTATTGTTTCCTGGACAACTTTTCCTGTTTTTACACACTGAGTTCTAGAATCATTATGATTAAATGCATAGAAAAATTTTCTTCTTATCAATAATTGTAAATGCTTAATAATTTAGACACAATTTTAGTTCTCAGTAATTTCAAAATGAATAAATCAGAAAATAATTGTGTACATTTTATTCACTTAAACATTTTTATAAAGGTATTTTCTTTAGACTTTTTCTTTCATTTATCCTTGGTTGTTAAATATTTTTATAATGATAATCTGGCATTATAAATAAGAAACCATTTTATCACATAGGAAATATTTTAATTGAAACTTAAAGCATACATACTACTATTAAAAAGTCTAGACGCATATTTAACTTTGCTTTTATGTTCAACATGCAACACATTTTGAGTATTTATCTGTATTCAATCTTTCAAATTCCCTTTTATGATCATATACTTTATCTATGTTTGGCAGAAAACATAGATATTAACAGACATGAAATACATGCTGACAGAAATATGAATGTATTCAAAAGACTTTTGACAAATTTATGAATGAAAGATCCATGAATTATTGAGATAATTATCTATGTTGTAGAGAACAATGACTCTTTTCCAGAAAACATTTCTAGTGTGCATAAATATAGGTGTTTACATTTATTTTCAAATTCTAGAGAATCTTTGTTCAATTATGGATATTATTGCCTTCAGTTCTTAGCTGGAATAAATACCTCTTTGCCATTTTTATTTCCCAGCCTTGCCTTCAGAAGAAAAATGTTAGCCTATATGTCACATTTTGAAGAGTTCAGCATTGCCATTGATTCAGAAGGTCTACCTGAAAGAAAGAAGCTCCAGTCTTGGTACTCCATTTTATGATAAACTTGTTAAAGCCATTAAAATACGTGTGAAAGATTTTACAAAGTGTAATTATACACCAGTATGCCTGTGTTTGTCAGAGTAGTGCTTCATTTTTCCAAGTACAATTGATTTAGGATGTACATAAAATCCTCTTATATGCCATTATCGTATGTCACATTCCAGTAATTGTTTCCATTTACTTAAATACCAGTGGAGACAAGATAGACAGGAGCCCTTCCCAAACTGTGTCTTTAAAAAAATATTATTAGGAAAACAGCAACTATAGTCTACAGGCAATTCACACAAACTCTAAACACGGGAATATTTCACCACGTTGTATTTTATACAAGAGTATCAAAAAATCTCTATAGTTTGCAGTGCTTCGTTGTGAAAGTAGGTATAGAAAAATGATATTAGAGATTGTTTGCTTGTTCTATATCACAGGGGGAAAAAAGATCAGAATAGAACAATAGATTTCATAGAATTATCTTTCCCCTTTGAATTTTATTCGTGTCTTGTGTGTGTGTGTGTTTGTGTGTGTGTGTCTAAACTATATTTAGGATATCTAAAATGCACGTATGGAAACAATTACATTAGGTGCAGAGTCAGATAAAAACGGCACAGCAGCCATTTATATGATAACCTTCATTTATTATTGTTTGTATAACAATGCAGTTATATGTTTTCAATATGATAGGGGAACTCTCTATCGATTCTTAACATACGTGTTTAATATCACAAGTGGCACTGATCCTTTCTGTGGTGTCATTAAGTTAAGAAAAAATTATGCCCAATAGGGATTAGAATCCAGGAGTTCCTAACCATGTCTTAAAAGTGAGTACCAGGCAGTACCTCACACATCCAAGTTAATTTGTAATGATTCGACTAAGTGCTGATGTGAAAGAAGCCTTCAGTGACCACCAGTGCTCTTTTTTTCCCCCCAGTGACTCTCTACAAATCATCTCAGGTACCACAGCACAAGGCTTGAAGCTAAAAAAAATGAATACACCAGTAATTTCTTTTTGACAATGATTTGACACTCGGCTGATGGCAGTAGCTAACAGTATGACCTCCAGACTGTTAGCTCTGTTAAGAGATTCACTTGAAACACCCATGGGGTTATGGATTCCTGCTAATAGCAGCAACAGGATGGATGATAAGTATATGGCAGGACAGAAATGCTTTCTCAATTAATTTCCCATCATGGTAAGGCCATTATCATTGGATGTCATCTAGTGAAGTGGGGGGAAACTCTCTGAAAGTTCCTCTTAGAACAATGTATTACAGCGGGTAATAGAAAACCAGACTCTTAGAACTCTTTACCTTCAAATAAAAGTTATAGTATTGATCTACAAGCACTGACAACTGAATTTGACTTAAAAGTTATGCACATGGGAAGGGATAGAAATGTGCACTTGTGGATGAGATAGACTTTAAAATGAAAAATTTAAGAACTTGAGTAAGTTACTGGCCAAAGCAGCAAAAAAGGATGAATACATACATACATATATATATATATATATATATATATATATATATATATATATGGCAGCAGTGCACTTTTTTATGGGTTTCTTATGGCTTTAGGGTGATTCCCATTTAGGCTACTGGCTTCTGATGAACAGAGGTAAACAGAAAAGGAATATCCTTTAATACTATGTCATTTTCAAAGTGAGAGAGTGGCATGGACATATACACACTACCAAATGTAAAATAGATAGCTAGTGGGAAGCAGCCACATAGCACAGGGAGATCAGCTCGGTGCTTTGTGACCACCTAGAGGGGTGGTATAGGGAGGGTGGGAGGGAGGGAGACACAAGAGGGAAGAGATATGGGAACATATGTATATGTATAACTGATTCACTTTGTTAAAGAGCAGAAACTAACACACCATTGTAAAGCAATTATACTCCAATAAAGATGTTAAAAAAAAACTATGTCATTTTCATTTAAGCAAACTGTACAAGCAGTATTACTCAGTAGCTATTTAAATTCCATGACTATTTATTGAATCACACTAAAAATGTTGTGTGAACAAAAGGAGTTTCCTCCATATTAGGTGGGAAAAAGAGCTATCATGGACAAAGTCACGTCTTATTTTACACGCATAAAGATGTAAAGGGAGACAGATTAAGAAACTACCTTAAAACTTTGGGTATACATTAAGTTTTAGCAAAGTGATAAGGGTTTTTTTCCAGTAAAAATGGAGCTCATTAAAATCTAAATCACAAATTATTTTTCCATCATCAGGATTACTTCTTGTCACCATTCCTTCTTTGCATAATAACATGCATATTATGTAAGTATTGACTAACAACTAAAATTGCATTTGTTGATCTGTCTTAAATATCCAAGTAGAATAAGGTATACTTAGTTAAGAAATGATTTAAATTTCTTTATATGGGTCAAGATTTCATTTGAAATTCAAGAAATACTTATGCTTACAAGAGACTCTATTTAAAAAGAAAAAAAATCCAGAGTCAGAGAAAAACTCTAAAGGGATTTTTGAAACTAAGAACACTAAATGGTACAAAGATTCTTTGCAAATCATTTAATTAAGCTTGTGACAGTACGGCATTCATGTAATGCAAACATGCTTTTGATTCTTTTCATTTTTTATATTGGGATATTCTAGATATTTAGCATCCTCTCATATTCCTAAAGAGTTATTATTAAATATAAAAGCATGCCCTTAAGAGATAACAATTATGAGGCTAATTCTATATTTTCCCTTTTACTTACATTGGTATGTATACTCAAATGTCACAACTGTAGGCATTGGTCTAGATAGATATGCATATCTGACTGCTTTGTATAAGTGCATCTCACTCAATTCTAGTTGCTACTACTGTTAGTTTAATAATTTACCCCTCCACCTCCAGCTTTTTGATAATATATTTTTTTGTGTGCAAAAATATTTAGCACTATAAAAGAGGATGCATAGATAATCGAAACTAGCCTCCTCAATATATTGATTAGAACTCTACAGCTCAAAGAAAGCAGTTACTTGAGCTGTGTTACTTGAGCTTGTTAGTAACAGAATAGAGACTAAATCCTCGATATCTTGTTCAGTCCTATTTCAGTAACTGTTGAACTATCCCTACACTATTGAAATCAACATAAAATATGTGAGTTTATGTCTATATTTAAAATCTTTTGTTTTATATTTCAGTTTTTACATTAACTAAATAATATCAGTATATAATACATTTTAACTCCTCTTTTTATACAATGAATGAACTATTTTTAATAATTTTCTCAATTTTTATCATATATAATAATAGCCTTTTCAATAAATGTTTAAATTTTGCATATATGTAGTCTCAGGATACAAAGTCCAAAAAGACAGAGATTCCTGGAAAAATGAGTACATTGAGGACTCTACTGGTAATTTCAGTCTAACAATTTTCAGGCTAACAATATTTTGAATTCTCTAGTAAAACACATAGTAGTAAATTTGTATTGGTTATAGTTTAAATTTCTTACAGGACAAGCAGTAGTTCAGAGATTATGCAAGGAACATTGAATATCATTGACTGGAACAATGAGAAAGCACTATTTAGTAAAAATCTGGAGAGTATCGGTTTATATGTGTTGTGTGTGTGTGTTTCTTGTGGTGGTGTGTCCATACACACAAAAGTGGATCAAAGTGGCAAAATGACACAATAATTAAGACTCTAAGCGCAGGAAACAGATAGCAATATGTTGGAATTCTAGCTTTGTTATTTGCTAATTGTGAAACATTAACTACTGCTTAAAAATCTTCAAATCTTGGCTATCTGTAAAACTGGTCAATAATTCCTAATGTGATAAATTCTATTATTGTTCAACAAATTATCATCCTCTCTCTCTCCACCTTGGGATAAAGTACACTTCCTGGACCACTGATGTTGGGTTTGCTATGTGACTTGCTGAGGTTATGAAATATAACAAGACATAGGATGTGGAGGCTCTAAACATGGTTTGCATGATTAGGATTGTCCTCTCTTGCTTCCAAGATCCACTACAAAAAGAATATCCCTCAGGTATCATTGGACCAAAGAGGACAGAAAAGCACTTGGAGAATACCTGAACAAAGTTAGTGAGGAAGTTCAGGGAACAAAAACAAGAAGCATTAGTCTTGTGAGTGCTTGAAGAAATAGTCTATAGCCCAGTGAGGCATAATAAATACCTTCAACGCTTTCAATTTGGGGCATACATCTGGGTTATTATTTTTTGTTTCCATGTTACCTTGTATTTAATGTTTACTAACTAACTATCCCATTCATTCTAAACTTCTTGACTTACTTTTCTATTTTTGGGGTCTTGCACAATGAAAAAAAATCTGTTTTGAATATTCTTTTCTTTGAGGGATTTACTTCTTACCCCCACCCAGGAGGAATCAAATTCTATCTCTTGACCATATTGCCGATTATCTTACAGTATTTTCTTCCCTACATTTTCCACTATTTTCTTCCTGAAACTCTTACCAATTTTATTTAGTTTTTCTCTTATTCTACTAATTCATGGCTGAGCATGTTCAGTGAAGCACAACTATCTTATGCAATGAAACACTTGTCAGTTTCTTTCTGCTGCTTACTTCCAAGGAGTAATTAATTTACGGCAGCTATGACACATAAAACCTATTGTGGTTAAAAAAAATCAATTAAAATCCTTTTATGTAAAAAGTAACCTTTAGACATTGCTATGTAGCCATTGTGGTCAAATATTAACAGGAAGATGGTAACAAATTTATGTATGCATAATTGAACAAAAGCTAAAATGAAAATGTTACTTTCTAAATACTGACCCATCAATGTTTATTTTACTTCATTTTAGGTAAGACCTTAGTGTTATATAAATTAACGTTTTCCCTTATATCAGATTTATAGCTTCATTTTTTAAATTATAAAGTTGGAAACACCCCAAAAAAGAGAAATATTCAGTAGAAGGTTGTTTAGCATCACATGTAAGTTATACTGTCAAAGATTTGACTCCAAGATTATTTCAAAATTGTAAAATAATGATGGTAGATATTGAAAAATTTACAGTAAAATATATAACGCAGTTTATTACATTTGATATATTTTATACATGATTATAAATACATATATTTAATACATGTATAATATATAATAGATTTCATAATTAATTTATTTTACCCATGCTTTCTCTTTGGACCTCTCTTTCTTCTCCACTGGAAACAGAAAACCAAATGCGTATTTTAGGTTCCCGAATACATCATGATACCCTGCATAACCATCCATGTGAATTGACATAATTGGTAGTCCATGTTTATGGGAATAGCTTATCTCCACTTTCATTCTCAAGCCTGTGAAATGGAGGCCACAAAAGAAGTTAATGTAGTTAGAGTAATCATATTGGGTAGGCTTCTAGAATAATATAAAAACAAACAAATCACACCTGTCCATGCAACCAGTCTATCTTCATAGTTACTGAATGGAAAATGATGGTTCTTCATGAGAGAAAAAAAAAGGGGTTGATTGATGACTCAGTTTTAAAGCACAGAATATGAACCAATTTTAGTCGATTACAACTGAATTCAGCCTTAAATCAGTTTTATTTGAAGATCAATCATACTGATACCAAACTACATTTTCAAACCTTTCAAATTTCTCCAAAAACTAAAAATGTAGGTGTATATAAATCTGTGCAATGCCTCTGGCTTCTAACATACTTCTCTAAAGGAAGATCCTCAAAGATCGGCAAACCTTACTGTAAAAATCCATAGAGATTTTGTGCACACTTTAAATAAAGTATGTGACATTTTGTTTTGAGACTCGTTTTTATGTATTTCACTCTCTCACATTAGCCTCTGAAATCCTGAAGAAAAGAACCATGGGATTTAGCACTGTGCTTGCATAGAGTAGGTATTCAAGGAAGGTTTGTTGAATAGAAATGAAATAGAATTATGCTTGGGTTCTATTCATGCTGATTCTCTCTCATATTCTCACCAACTTTACCAGCTCTGTGATGAAGAACAGAAACAAGTTGGAGAAGATATATGGCTAAATAAACTTTAGATAGTTCTATTTGTCTCCCTTTTCAGGCAGCTTGTAATTGGGGAGATTTTGAGGTCGGACTATCTTTTTTAAAGAAAAAAATGTTTATATCAGATGATCTAGAGGGAAAAGAAAAACCTGAAGGAGAAAATAGGTTAAAAATTATATGAAGTGAGTTGTTTGAGATTCCTTTTACCTGGATGGATAATTAAGTAAAAAAAAAAAAATTGAGTTGGCATAGGAAGAATTTAGGCTTCTGCATGGCATCTTAGACTTGTGCATGTA
Organism: Orcinus orca; assembly: GCF_937001465.1. Classification (NCBI taxonomy): domain Eukaryota; kingdom Metazoa; phylum Chordata; class Mammalia; order Artiodactyla; family Delphinidae; genus Orcinus; species Orcinus orca. The sequence continues at coordinate 78,726,353 of NC_064565.1, forward strand.
GAGATATGTGGGTAGGTATATGGTTGCCTGTAGAGAGGATAAGGCAAGGATCTGGAAGGAAATGACACCCAATTTCACAGCTAAAGCAGGTCTTTGCTTGACTGATATTCAGCTTGGAGAGCTGAACACACTGAATTATTGATTCATAGAGTAGAGGAGTTTTGATTTCTCTGGCTTATATTTCTTTATACATTATTGCAAAAGGTCAAAGGTGTGCATGCTTACAACTACTGCATCAATTTTTCAATTCTCAGGAGAGAAGTGTGAAGGTTGCTATCCAGATACTACCTTTCTCTACTTAGGCATTTGTTGGAAGAGAAAATAGGCGTGTGTAGTGAAAACATGTCACTGCCATGCTCCTGTATAATGTAAAGTAGAACACTGGAACTACTGGAACCAATATATTTGCAGTAAGTCTTGGAAGGAACAAAAATGACTGCAGAAGACATAATTCTACCACACAAACTACTCTAGTACTCTTATTTTGAATAAGGAGTTGTTCAGTAATGATGAAGAGAGTCGACAATGTACATGAACTTTTCACCATCCCTGTAATCCAGACTAGTCAACTTTACATTGTCAACATCTTTTAAAATGAATACCCTTTCTCTTTTTTTTGCCTTTCCTCCCTAACTTTGTTTCATTTGGCCAAGTATTTGACATGGTCTGCTTCGTGTTTGTAAATGATTGTGTGTGTGTGTATATGGATTTAAATCCAGATGCTGGATGTGAACTCTGCAATCCTCTCTGGGGCTTGTACTGATATTACTCAAGTGAATAATTTATCAAACAGAATCTTAGTAAAGAAACTGTTCTTGGTTTCCTCAGAGCTTTTAGAGCTATCCTTTTAGGATATGTATAAATTACTCCTATATTAGTAAGTATATTTCAAGATAGAATATAAATTACCTCCACATTAATAATTTTTGTATTGCTTAAGGACCAAAAGCAGATGATTCTCATCTTGTTGAGCATGTATTCAAATGAATTAGTTAGATTTACTTCTGTATTAATTGAAACAGTTGCTATAACTGAGTTACCACCAGACAGAGATCAAATAATGATTATGGGATCTTAAAAGTAAAAAGTTACGTATCTATTGCTGTCTGAATTTGTGCCCATTTAAAATTTTAGTGTCTGTGTATGTTGATCAGCATAGGATTCTACATAAAATTATTATTTAGGTATCAGGTATAATCCTTTTGCTTCCAAAAACATAGTTACTTGTACTATAAACCTTTACTTATTTTTTTCTTTCTTTTTTTTAGTAAGAATCAGGGTATTAGAGCAATGATAAAGAATGAAATTTATGGGAAACTGGGAAGTATCAAATTACTACCATATTAACATATTGTTATACCCTTCATTTTTTTATGATTTGGGGTTTGAAATACTTCCTAGTTACTTCAAGTTCATAGGTGAAGAATAATACACATTTTGCTGAGATATATTTGTATCATAATTCTCTCAGAGGAAGTTTGCTTGTTTGAACAAGTTATAGCATAAGGAAAAGTATTAAGAAAATAAAAGGTAATAAAACAAATAATACTGAACTTCAGTTTTCTCATCTGTATAGTAGGAATAATAATATTTATGGCTTGCAAAACTTACATGAGAATGCTTTTTTTTTTTAACTAAGGAACTAAGGAAAACTTAAATAAGAATGCTTTTTTTTTTAACTAAGTAAGGCTTTTTACTTTCTCTTTCTGTTGAATGTTAATATACATTTATATTATGTTATATTATATATTCACAAGAGTTTAATCTCAGTTTCACTATGTACTGAATAAACACCAGACATATAGAAGTATAATTCTCCACTGTTCACAAGATAATATGAGTTCTCAGAATAGAAGTAGAAATGGATTCTTGTTTTAACTTTCTCTTATAGTATCTATGTCACAATGCCAGGGAATTGTTTCTTAACCTGAACAGCACCCTACAGGTCCTCTACCTTGCTGAACACAATGGAAGGTAATTCAGATTGCCTTTTCGGGGAACTCTCAGCAACCAGAAATACTCGTGAGCCTGAAAGTTCCCCTTGGGTTACCTGTGGGAAATGGGAGCATAAAAGACCCACTTCTCCATTTCCCTAGGAAAGAGGAGGTGTGGAAATTGATTTTCTGTCAGTCATCACAGTGATCATTCCCCACTCCCTTCAGAAAGCTTAGAATTGTTGTCTCTTTTATCTCCCATTCATTCTCTCTTTCTCCCTTCCTCCCACCCCCATTGTAATCTAATCAGAAGAATTAAGTAGATGCTTAGAATTTCAACTATAATTTTATTAAAAGAAAATGTTGATGGTAACTTCTACAATAAAATAAAATTTAAATGACTATATTTTTTCATAAGTGTAAATGTTAAGGCCTTTTTTTTTATGTAGGTTTTTTTGCCTGAAAAATAAAATAACTAGGTTTGGTTTGGACTGGTGTCTTTTTGAAATATGAATTTTCTTGCTCCAGGGAATAGACAGATGCAAAGAATATGATCTCTTATGTAGTTAAAATTTATTAGCTAAACATAAAGATTTAATTCTGATCATTTTTTTAATGCAGAACAAGCTTGCTTACAATAAACCTTATCACAAAGCCATGGATCATCATCAAACACTTTAAAATGAATGCAGCCTAGCAATTTAAAGCATCCTTTGACAAATCATTTTTTAAATATTAGTTTTACAATAATTTGCCTTTTTAAAATTTCAAATTGATGGCTTTATAGGTTTTATATAATGGGTATATCTTATGAAATACTTTCACCAGACATAGAAGTATAACCATTTGTGTATGGCTGTTAAAATTAATATCAAAACATGGTTAACATAGTATTTTATCAGCTTTATATTTCTTATAAGTAAACTTTCTCTTTAAGTAAATATCCACAGAAAATAGCATGATGATTAAACATCTGATTCACAAATAATACTGCCATTTAAAGATAATGGCAGAATAGTAGACTCTATCTGATTTATATGAATAATGCTTGAATAACTCCCTTTTTGAAAGTAGCAGTGTAAGACTTGTGAACCTACTGAAATTTGTTTATGTGCTTTGATGTCTTTACCCACAGAAAGTAAAAGTACGTTGATTTAATCCCTTGTTCTCTATCACTCAGTTATTTTATTACAAGGAGACAGGATGATGACTGCAAATAACATTAAAATCTGACACAGCTCCTCTACTATTAATCAAAATACAAAATTCAGAATTAATGCTACTTGAAAAATCTACTAGTTGAGGCTAAAATTCCTTCTACCACATTCAGATTTCCATAATACTACACCAAATACAGATCACTGTAACCAGATAAATTGGGCCTCTATCCATAAAATGCTGAATAATTTAATTGACTAAGCCTAAAAAAAAAAAAACTGATTAGCAGAAGAGGATGAGAAAATACAATAAAATATGAAACAAACATCTGTATTCAAACTTCAAAACTTTTAAATAACAATATGTCTCTCAAGTTTCCAAGACCACATTGTGCCAGAGGCCTCAATGAGTCTTTGTCTACAACCAATTAAATTTCTCCAAAGGGGAAATTTATCATTAATCTTTAATTTACATTCTTGTGCATTTTTAAATAGAGCACTTCAAACTTTTCTTTATGGAGAAAATTTCCACGTTAATCCATATTCTCAATGTTTTAGGACTGGAAGAAGTACAAATTAAGGATCAGAATATTAGTTATGAAAGTGGGTTTTGTAATACAGATATAGTTTACTGACCACAAGTTAAAGTTACTGTCTTATACTATATACAGTATTAAACACATTTTCCACCTCTTTAATTTTATGCTAGTCTTATATAATTCTAAAATTATTAACTCATGTCTAAGTATTGTATTACCAAAAAACACAAGGAATATTAGGACAAACCATATGAAATTACTGTGTTTGATGAAGAAAAATGATTAAATATTGGCAATTCAAATATATGGTTCAACTTAATACTGAAATAAATTCTTCCAAGTATATATTCCTAGATTACAAAATATTTTCACCAAGGTTTCAGAACCCTTAGCCAGTACAAGATCCTCTCCATGCATTAAACATTTAACCCATTAAAAAAAAGCCTATTTGCTGGAAACAATTACTGGCTCCATTTTACAGATAAGGAGCCTAACATTTAGATCTTACATTAATGTGTCCAAGATCACACAGAAAAGATGTGATAGCAGTAGTCTGGATACAATCTGTCTGGCTCTAAGACCTGTGGTCTCAAACACCACAATAAAAACAGGGCAGATGGTAGTGTAGCTAGTTTTTCTATATTCTTTTTTCAAATGTGAATTTGTTTCAGTGCAATTGATATATTAGGGAACAATTTGGGCATAATGCATATTTCGGTTTGTTTATGCACGATTTAATCTGAGAAACACTAGGTAAATGTGGAATACTGCACACAGGTGAACCAAGCCACATTGGGATACATAAACCACATACACACCTCAAACCTCTACCACTACCTCTGATGTTATGACCTTCCTTCCAATTTCAGATAATCCTCCTTCCTTCACCATTTCACAATGGTTAACAAGCTGGAACACTTACCATGACAACTACCACAAGCAAACGTCAAGTATTTTTCAAGGTAAAGAGCCATATTTGTGATGGCAATATGTATTTCTTAACCATTTAATAAGCATAAAATTGCTCTATAAATGTTATGATATGTCTTTACCAGTTTTAGGTCTTACTGATGAACATTTTGAGTATGTGTCGCTAACTCCATTTCCCCCATAAACCCTGTGATTTTTATTGGCTCATCTTGTACAGTGCAGTGATTCTTAGGAACATACATGTCCCATTATAACAAAACCAACAGCATCCTATTTCATAAATAGGGAAATTAAAAGGTACTTCCTCCATTTCACTTACCTGTAAAGCATGGAACAAGGTTTTAAAATTGGGTCTTCTAATTACAAATGCAGAATTATTTCTACTACATCTCAATATTTTTACCTGAGGAGTAATATAGCTCAACTGACATATTCAGATCAGAATTGGGTTTTTTTAAGCTGCATTTATAGCATCCTCTAATATCTTCTTACCTTGTCCATAAGTTAGAATTCATATCTTGTTTAATTCTAGAAGCATAACATATTTTTAGCCTAAGAATAAGGACTGGTGTATGTAAAATATATTTTAAAATTTCTTTTACTAGTTTTTTGAGAATAACTCAAAATGCCCACTTTAATTAAATTGTCTATTTTATTTTATTTGTTTTAATAGAGAGGATCGCTGGTTTTAGAAATCAGTTATCATATATTTGGCTGGTATCTTGAGAAGCTGGCAAATACAATAAAGAGTCTAAATTCATTTTTGAATGTTTGACTTGATAGTTTTCTATCCCCACCTCTGCTTCCCATACTCTTGCCTCACTTCTGGGCAAGCCAGTCAGAAAGCCCAGGTGCTCCCGCCTTTGACAACAGTTCAAACTATACAAGCCCCAGTCCAAACGTGGGAAACCTCACCTGTCAAACCACGTCCTAACCACAAAAAAGCTAAAGCCTATCTCTTCCTGGCTCTTATTAGTCATTTTCTGACCTGCTTGGGAACCTCCCCGTGTCTCCCCAGAAAGCTTCCCCAGATGAGTAATAAATCTCTTCATACCCTATTGGTGTGTTTGTGGCATCACCAGACTCAACATCCAGACCAATTTGGCGCGGCAGGGTCTCCACCCACCTCTCTAGGGTTACAACAGCATAAAACCATTCTAGGAGTATTCTAATACTGAACCCTCTCTTAGCCAAACAAAAATATTTCTCATCTCTTTGGAATATTTCTCAGAACCACTTCACTGCTGGGTATAGAAGCATGGCCTGAATGCCATACACTGTACTTTGGTGTAATGGAGAAAAGGGAGAGATGTTGGCTAGAGATGGAAAGATATTTATACAGAAGAAAGTGAAAAACTGCAAATGGATGACAAAAATGACACCCTAACCTAATTAATGTATCAATGTTCTGATCTTAAAAAAATAAATAAGTCAACCCTTATTATATTTTATAGCCCCCATAAAACAAAAGCTTAAATTAGGATATTAAGAAAATACACCATTAATTGGTTTTATGTCTACCAGATAAAGATAACCCACAAAGAAAAAATAAAACCTAGCCCTCACAACTACTGTGAATTTATAGGTACATCCAACATGACTAGAACTTGAGGAGATACCCATGTATGAATGTACAAGTGTGATTAGCAAGAGAGGAGCATTCCTCAAATGAGCAGGAGAATACATTATACATACATGTGCCCTTTACATCCAGATTTACACAAAAATGCTAATTTACACAAGGCATCTGCATTTCAAAAAGAATTAAAAGAAAGAAAAATAAAATAAGTCTTTTGGGAACTTAGGATGGGCTAATTGAAAACAGGGCATCAATTTAGAGATGTGACGTGTACATCAGAAGAATAGCTTGCGATTTGAGCAGGAGAACGTGGCAGTCAGAGTCATTAGGAAGTTCATGAGGCATGTGTCAGGTTATGGTCGAGAAAGAACTGGGTTTCCCTGGTGGCACAGTGGTTGAGAATCTGCCTGCTAATGCAGGGGACACGGGTTCGAGCCCTGATCTGGGAGGATCCCACATGCCGCGGAGCAACTGGGCCCGTGAGCCACAACTACTGAGCCTGTGTGTCTGGAGCCTGTGCTCCACAACAATTGAGGCCGCGATAGTGAGAAGCCCATGCACCGCGATGAAGAGTGACCCCTGCTTGCCACAACTAGAGAAAGCCCTCGCACAGAAACAAAGACCCAACACAGCCTAAATAAATAAATAAATAAATAAATAAATAAATAAACAAACAAACTCCTACCCCCAACATCTTAAAAAAAAAAAAAAAAGAACTGACTATTGACAGACTGAGACGTGGAAATTTTTACCCTCAGAAGAATAAAAGAAAGCCCTGTTATTTCTCCAGAGATCAAAAATCGTTCCAAAGCTCAAGTATAGACTCCAAAGATTGTCTGATATATATGTATACATATACACACGCACACATGAAAGTGGAACAAAAATGAAAAAAAGTAAAGGAAATGAAACAAGAGAGCTGCCATAAATCAACATTCAGTTGCTCTAAGATAACTGATCAATGCAAGCTTGTGTACCTAACCTGTTTTTAATTTATTCCTTCCTAGTCCATCCCAATGCAGTACGAGTGATGATACACTTGAAATGATAACATATGTGTTAAGCTGAGGTAGGTATGTTTTCTCTGAGTATTAGGGCTATAAGAAGGGAGAGAATAGAGAAAGCTGGTACAAAAAAATGTCTTAAATCTTAGGGTGACTACTTTTTCTTCAGTACTAATACGAAAATGAAGTTCTAAATGTCAGCTGCTAGATTCAAGTTTAAAAATCACAAATATCATATGAGTATTCAAAGCTAGGGAAATATATTTTTCTGAGGCAAGTTATCTCCTGGTTTTAAACATATGTTCTCATAGATGATTTCTTAGAAATACATTTTAGTATATTTGTTTATTATACTTTAGAACTGAATACCATCGAATTGAATAAAATCTAGTTTAACATACTTATGACTAAACCTATGGTCTATACACAAGGTTATTAATCACTGTCCTTACATGGCAGGCATGTTGCAATTATTAGTAAGCCCTTCGAAAATGGGAAAGTAAAGACAGACCACTGAAGTATTTCAGAAACCCTCTCCAGTACCAAACACTTGAACAAAATACTTCCTCATTCCTGGTGCCAGTACTATGTGGAATTCTTTCCCCTTAGAATAGTGTGATTGGTAGTTAGGATGTCTGAGGATCAAGTGTTTGGACAGAATATTGACCCCTCTGAGTAGTTTCCAACATTGCTTCTCTTTCAAGAAAACCTTGTGTTGGGAAGTAAGCACCCCTACCCCCACAGTTAATCTCCTTGATAAATTCCCTTATGCCCACAGTAGAGAAAGGGAAAAAAACAGGTGATAGCTTTTAAAATAAATTAAATACAAATGTATACTCTGTTCAGGATTTGAGGCCATCTAAATAACTGCCTCTAACACCAATCAAATACTACAAACCATCCCTCCCCTCAAATTTTTCCATCCAGTGTTGTCCTTTTCAGAAACTCAATTCCTTGCCAATTGATGAATATTTCTTACAACAGAACTTTTTAACTTTGTTTCATTTCAGAGTAAACTATTCAAAAGATGCGTGTTCCATCTTTTGAAAATATTTGGAACAGATAAAAGCTTCAGTTGGACCTGGAAAGGCAAAAAAGAATGTGTAAGATGATGTAATATTTTCTTGTTCATTTGTTTTTATCAAGAATAATTTATTCTTTGTTTTGCAACAGGGAAAGATCACAAAAGTGGTCCCCTTTTTCTGAAAATGTAGGGTATAAGCTGTTTGCCAGTTGTTTAAGTTAGAACTTGATAGGAAGGAAGTGAACCTGTATCTAGGGGCTTATTTGATATCTCCACATGGTTGTCTTTAAATCACCTTTGTATGGGAAAAATATGGAATACTTTCAAATGAATTTAAGAGATTATTAGGTATCTTCAATAGAAAATTAGGTATTGTGTGATGCATCTTTCTAATGTACCTTTCATTGTCTCTGAGCTTTACCACTTTGTAAAATGTGGATAAATGATAGAACTGCAAATTATTCTTGTCCCTAGACATGCAAATGAATTTTGTCTCATCAAGTGCAACTGATTTCTCATCTCCTCTATAAAAGATGCATGCTTTGCATCTACTAAGCGAGTTCATTTCAGCAGTCCTAATTGCTTCTATATGTGTCTACTCTTTTGGATGTCCCTTTGAACTGGTTGTAACATCTTACTGGTTCCCTCATTAATTAATGATTTAAATAGACTGACACATGCTTATTTCATATTTGTATGAGAGTCATGACTTTACCTTTTTAAAAAAAAAAATACCTTTGAACACCTCATATTTGCATCAAGTCTGTTCCTGGTCTTCTTCCACTGCTCCCTCTATCAGAAGCATTACTATACATTGTTTCATTAATATATGAAGTCAGGAACTTCAGGGTCATCTTCAGCATTTTCTTTCCATTCTCCTCTATTCTCCCTACTTTGTATCAGATCTATTTCCAAGTCTTTTGTTTACAGGTGCTCCTCTTCGAATACATCAGATCCTAATGGACAGTGTATCCAGGTTTTTGGTAGTGTGAATGCATTTGTCATGACATTCCATACCGAATTTTGTCATTTATACTTTCTCTGCACAATTTAAAAACTTTTCAATGAGCAATATTTCACAAAGACAGCCTCACATTCAATTTCCATGTCCCATATATTCTACTTTCCAAACATCTCTTCATTTCTCTACTTTGTTTCTTTTCCACCATTACTCTAGCTGCAGTATGGATAGAAAGTTGATTTGGACAACTCTGGAAGGAGGTTTGTCAGTTAACAAGAAGTTATTGTTAAGTTTAAAGAAGATGGGCATGGCATGGTGAGGTATAGATTACCATGATGTAAGTTCATACGTGTCGCAGGGCTCTTGTCTCCACTCTCTATTAGAATGCCATGTGTTTGTGCAGAGGTGCTCGTGAGGCAGTGAAAAAAGAATGAGTAAATCATTTGGCACCGGCTGGAAGAGAACAATTTACTAATCCATCAGTTTATGGAGCTCATGGATATCAGAACAAAAGCCAGGTGGCTGAGTGTACTTAGTATCACTGTATACTGACACAAATATCCTTTATTTGATTACTTTGACAGAAACCAGCCCAACCTATACTTAGAAAACAGGATTGCTATCTACGTTTGGCTGTGTTCTGAGGAGTAACTGAGTACATTACCTTCTGGGAAGAACAACTAGGGACCTTTAATGACAGTATTGCTTCAAACACACATACAACTTTATTGTGGATCTTTTTGAAATGGGAAACTAATTTTTAAAAGATTGCATTAATTTGCTCTTAATGCAAATCCACATTTTAGTTACTCTGCATTTTATTCAAAAATAATTTCCAATAGTTCTCTGCTGCTAAAGTCTCAGACTTTTCAACAGCAAATTCATCAGAACTTTCAATCTTATATTTTTAGTCTCAGGAAAAAGGAGAGGAAACAAGAAAGAATGGAAGAGGGGACACTGAGATTGTAATGCACTTATACCTTATATCAATACATATGAGAGTCCATTTTGGCTCACAAACCTAGTCATGAAGTCCCTGTTATTCTTTTAAAATAGGCTTTAAAAATGTATTGATGAGGGCTTCCCTGGTGGCGCAGTGGTTGAGAGTCCGCCTGCCAACGCAGGGCACACGGGTTCATGCCGCGCTCTGGGAAGATCCCACATACCGCGGAGCGGCTGCGCCCATGAGCCATGGCCGCGGAGCCTGTGCTCCGCAACGGGAGAGGCCACAACAGTGAGAGGCCTGCGTACCGCAAAAAACAAACAAACAAACAAATGTATTGGTGAGTTTTGTTTTTGTTTTGTGTTTTGGAAGAAACATACAAAAACCAAATCACCCCTTACTCAGGTTTAGAAAAAACTGAGGTTTCTAAGCTGGCTAAATTTATGAATACTCTTAATAATATCAATAATTGTTATCTGAAGGGAGCTACCAATCCAGTAGCGTATAGGTAGTTGAATGAATCAAGGGAGTGCCTTGAAAACATATTCCTTTAAATAGACATGGACTGGAATTTGCACATTCATGGAAGAGGTAGTCCATAATTAGGTGCGAATGATTTTTCCCAATCATTCTTCATCTTTTGTTTCTGATTTTGAATAAGAAAGCTGCACAGATTATGAATATGAAAATGAAAAATTTCCTAGCAAAAGCATCAAGTGGAGAGGAATTACAAAATTACAGCTATAACGTTTTTTGGCTGATTGAGAATGGCAAGGTAGCAAATTAACAGCTTTTGGCTGTTCTGTTGTCAGTAAGTATTTTAAAGCAGAACTTTCACTTCTGGTTGTACTAGTCCTTCCTTCCACAAGGGACTCCAAGCAAGGGGGGAAGTGGCAACTAAAATCCAATCCATGTTGTGTTTGCTAAGTCATGAATCCTGGTGAATGAATGTGTCCCTCTAAGCAAGGGATATTTTTTTCTTTAATTTGTGCAAAGTCTACCAGTGTCCCTGTTTAAAGCTTAGAGCTATGCCCTAAGGAGCCATTCTGACATACTGGAAAATAGATCCAGTTTAATGGACAGTCCCTCAGAAGACGACTCTGAGGAAAGACTCAAGATGAGCTTATGCTCCTTTAGTGCCAGATTGCTTTCAGTAATGTTTAAATTCAATTAGGCTATTTAAACTTTAACATGGCACAGATTTTTAACTATCTATAGGATTTGTGTTTCTTTAAATCCTGCTTTCAGGATCATTTCATTATTTGTACTTACTAATAAATCATTAAGTAATCACGTTTTAATTTTGATCAAAAATCATGTGGAGAGCTGTGCACATAGCTGCACTCTTTTAGTTTACGTTGCCTGTGAAATTACTGACATTTTGACTAATGTATCAAAAATGAGGTACCAGTCTCTTTGCCTACTGTATCAGTACTGTAGGAATATTAAGCTGATGTTGAAAATTGAAATCTATGCTATGGTAGCAATATCAGAAATACATAAGATATCACAAGCTCTAATAATTACTTCCTTTGCTTGAAAATCTAACAAATTTCAAGCCTTAAAAACAAAATGAAAATATGAACGTTGTACTTTCCAACAATGTAAAGGAATAAAGAATATTGAAAAATAATATGAAATTACACAAATGTTTGTTTTGTGTGTGTGTGCACACATGTGCCTGTTCCTTGACTGATTAAGAACACGGTTTGTGTGCATGTTAAGAATTAGAGGTGGTTTTCAGGACATATTTTAATGTTTTTCTCTCTTGGAGGCTGCAGTCAGTTAAAGCAAGCAGATTCAGCAGGACCAGCTTTCATTTTTCTTTCTGCATAAGCTTTCTTGAGTCCAAGAGTGCCTTGCTACATAGAAGTCATATGTTAGACATTATTTCATGTTGTAGAAGTGTATTATTTCAGCTACTTATTGGGCTGACTTTATACAGGACCTGGAGCAAGGGAAGCTCCAATGCATGACCGGCTGTTGGCAAAACTGCAAATTTGGGTGAAGCTTGTTTTTACCTTGACATTCTTCCGTTTCAGTATCTGTCCTTTCTTCCTTCCTCTAACCCTAAGCCAGCCCTCATAGCCAGTTGATACATCATCTCAGGCTTTGTAGCAATGTCATACTGTTCTCAACCCTCCAAATCTTCTCATCTAGGCCTGCTAATGCCGTGCTACTTGGCACAGACAGGTGTCTGCCTGACCGTTCATCTCTGTAAGACCCAAGATATCCCTTTGCTAAACTGATAAAATAATCCTTGCTAGTGCCCATCAGCAAAATATGTCTATGATAATAGCATGTATTTTAATAGGTCCTTATAGAAACAATATTTTTCTTCTACTAAATAATTATGTTGGGATTTTTTCTGTGTGAGGAAGAAATTTTTTGAGTTTCTAAGATCAGACAGCATAATTGACCAGCTACATAATTAGAGTCAATTTTAGAAGTGAAACAGTCATCTGGAAGTCAAAGGACTTGGCTTGTAGTCGCAGCTCCAGCACTACGCACCTGTCAGATCTTGGAAAGACACTCAACTTCTCTGATGTTCACTCTTCTCATTTCTAATCTACCGGAAAGTTGGACCTGGTGATTTTTTAAATACCTGGATATTTTTTAAATAGCAGTTCTGATGTGTTTCTTTGTAAGTCTGTAACTTACAAAATTGAATGTAGACCATACAATCATTTCAGGCCATTCAGTTCAATTCAAGAGTCAAGGGATCACATGCTCAAATCTCATTCTTTAGGCAGAGTATCATGAAATACATGTTTAAATGAATCAAAACAAAGCACAGAAATGTTTGAATGTCCTTCAGACTTGCACAGCTATTAAGTTTTGAATGGTGAATAGGACTTGAGTTTTCTGATTTCTAATTCAACCAAGGTTAAAGTGAAATCTGGGACAGATTTCCAGAGATGATTTCTCATTCTCTGCAAGAATTAACACATGTTCCTGCTTAATGATTTGTTAATGCCAAATCTTTCCACTATAAAGAACATTTAGTAGTGCTTACTATACTGTAAGCAGTTGGCCATAGTGCTTGTGGAGTGTATTGTGGCTGCTCTTACCAGCATGGTCTGGCACTCAGACTCTTAACAGATTCAGTATTTGCCTGCACTAATTACAAAGAATTTTGTGCCCACAGAACATAACTTGCTTATCACTTCTATTCTGTTTACAGTGGTTGAGGTCAAGATTAGAAGGAAGATGGGAGGGAGAGGGATGGGAGGAGGGAGACACAGAGAGAGAGCGAGAGAGAGTGACAGCGACAGCGAGAGCGAGAGCGAGAGAGAGAGCGAGAGAGAGAGCGAGAGAGAGAGAGAGAGAGAGAGAGAGAGAGAGAGACTGTCTCCAGGTGAATACTAAGGGGAGAAATGAGCTTAATAAGGAATAAACAGTAATTAAAAAAAAAATTGAACCTGATCATTTCACAGGTGAAATGGATAACAACACCACAGAATTATTCCTTACATTTGTCCAAATGGGAAACTGCTTCTTCACCAATTCCGTGAAGAACTGTGAATGTCAAGATTCATGTAAAAAGTCATAAGAATGGAGAAAATACCTCTTTGTTTTTGTTCAGGGACTGGAAGCATCTGGCATATTAAGCATATTCTTCATATTGTGTTCCATTATTTTCATCCTTTCAGACAAAGATCTTATCTCCAATATTCAACATATTGATATTGGGTTTTGTTCCCCTTTATTACCATTTCCTTCCCACCTCATCAGCGACTATACCAATATAAATACTGATATCTAATGTTGGTATGTGATCTTGTAAAAATGTGATTATTTTGTTTGAATATACAGGAAATGTACTTAAGTGGTATTATGTTATATATCATTCTATTTATTAATATAACCATGATTATTATTTTATACAAAACAATATTTCTGGATCTATATATTGTTATATGTTTATCAGGTCTATCATCCTCTGATTGTGGCATGGTGTGCCTCTGCCACATATTGTCCCCCCACCTTTCCAGGGATGGGCACCCGGATTGCCTCCATCTCTGGACCACCATGAACAGCACTGCAATTCACATAACTATATGTGTCCCTTATAGACCGTGGGGTAGTTTCTTTGGGGTAGAAAGCCAGAGCAGAATTGCTGCTTGATGGAGTATTCATCTCTTTACTTAGGCTACACCAACCCCATCAACAGGGTATGAAGATTCTTCAGCCCATGTTTCCAACCACACTTGTCATTATCCACCTTTCTGATTATAGCCAGTCCAGAAGGTTTAAATCGATCTATCCTTATCCTTATCTTCATCTGCATTACTCTGAACAAATTTGAACATTTCTTTATATGCTTGTTTGCCTTTTGAATTTTATTTTTAAAAATTTAACTTGTTGATTTTGTAAATATACTGTGCCTCTTCTAGTCATTAGTTTCTTGTTGGTTTTAGATGTTTCAAATATCTTTCCCAATATATTATTTTCTTTTAAATTTGACCATTGTGTATTTAATATTCCCTTAATATATCGATTTATACATGATGGCTACATTTTTAGAAAGAAATTGGAATAGTTTATATATGAACAATGTATCCTCCTGGGGGAAATTTGACAGAGAGGCTGACCAGTTGTGTTAGACCTAACGTTATTAAAACATGTAAGGTAGCTGGAGGAGCCCAGACAACCCCCTCCTGTCAAGAAAAGGTAGTGATCATAAGACCTTAATTTGGGGTATAATTAATCAAGTTTTTCCTTAGTGTTTTTGACTAATTTGAAGACATTCTCCTACATTTTTTGTGTTATATATAAAAATTTTAAATAACAAAATTTTGTATGACATTTTTATTTTATAACTTTATAGTTATACATGTATAACAAATGTATGTTTTGGTTTCTTCCTCTGAAATTCTATATCTTTGTCCTCTCAGGACTAATACAGTGTGCTCCCAGTATGTCCCTGCAAATATATTCAATTTGCTAGTAAAAATCCAGGGCACATGAACAAAAACACCTTTGAGTATTTACATGCTACAAATTCTCAATTTGTCTGACTGGGTCTTAGCAGCTCCTAAACATGGTGTCATTGACATCAACTTAAAATTACATGTTGTCAGAGGATATTGTGTTCGCTCTAAGCACCTTTTCAACATCGCCTCTACTAGATGGGAGTCTCTCAGGCAACTTCATTTCTGAGTTGTTTTTTCAGTCACTTATGTTCATATGCAAGGGAAGTGAATTTATTGAATTATTCAAGAGAACAACAGAGAAAGAACATGATTTAGGCATATGTCACTATCCTTTGTTTAGAAAAAAGTGGTGAAGATCATCTCAGTGTCAAAGGGATTAAGAGGACAGGTAACAGGGGAGAGGATTATCTCATTCTCCTTTCCAACTGGGCTGGGTTCACCTTATCAACCCAGCATCAGTGGCAGCAGGAGAAATTTTATAGGCTGTTTCTCTTCACTATTTATAGAGGTGTGGTGCCTGGAGCATTTCATGATCATTTTTATTTGCACCAGTCAACCCTCATTACCCTACTTTCCTAGGACAATAGAATTATAAAATCACTATGTCAGTCTGCCGTATCCTTTTCCACTAATAACTTTTGATCCCAGAGGCTAATTTCAGCCAGAACTGGCAGAGTGGCAAAGAGCTTATCAGTTCTGTAAAAAACAAAGTCACTCATAGGAAAGTATGGCAGCCTGCACACCTCGACCCATGAATGGACCTAATAGGGTAGGCTTAGCTAAAAAGCCTGAAGTGTGCAAACTGATTACACACAAATTTGCTGGGTGAGCTTGAAAATAACCTAATTTCAGCAAAGTGTGTTCAATTGAAATCATCTGTTTGAAATATATTTAATAAAATCCAGATCCCAGAGCCTATTCACATAATAACCCAGCAAAAGTATTATTAACAAATATAAAAGTCTTTTTTAGCATATTTTGTAACCTATTTCAGTTTTCTCATTACCTCTAATCATATACTGCTGTATTTTTAAAATTATCACTACAATGTAAAAAAGAAAAGATGTATAAAATCATCATTTATTGTTACTTTTATCTATTTCAGAAACTACTAATTTTAAAAATCAATGGCAAATACTAATTTCCCTCCTAATGGCTTTTTTCCCCCACATGTATTAACTTCCTTTTCCACTATATTTTCTTAAAAAAATATTTTTTTCTTTTATTACTATGAGTCTATAAAGACTCTGTTTGACAAGCTTTGTCATGCTTTCTTGTTTTTCTGAAATTTATTGTGATCAGTCATCTTCAACTAATCCTGAATTCTTTTTTAATATATAGTCCCAAATTTCTGATATTTCTGTGTCCATTGCTGGTTTGCTTTTGTCATTGGATTTTGGGAAATTTATATTTTCCCACCCAATAACCAGGTATAATCAAACAATAATTTTCTATGTAAAACATGGTATTTTAACTAAGTCCCCACAAAAACAAAAACACAAAACAGTAATTTTAAGAACTTACAGTGCTAAGGACACTTAAGTGTTGTCTTCTTATTTGGTTTATACTTGACTTTATGAATATACTTGCTCTTATTGTACTTTTTGTTTATGAAACGGGAGACTTTGAGTCAGGGCCTATAGGGAACCACCTCTCCATTTGCCTAATATACATATATATATACTGAAATGTTATGGAGACTGACATATTATTAAGAAGGAATTGGGCTAATGTACATGTTACACATATAAGCAAACGTTCTCGTAGGGGAAATTAATGGAAACATTGTCCAGTTGAGTTAGAGTTTCAAAGTTATTTATTAAAGCATGTCAGTTGGAGGAATAGCCTCTATCAGAGCCAAGTGCCAAGAAAAGGTCAGGAAACTGCTGAAACAGAATTCAACAAGAGAACAGGAGGGGGCGCCTTCTCCACAAAGATGGGGTCAGGATGGAACTGGAGTTCTGGATCAGCAGTACCCTTGAGATTCAAACTCTTCATGACCCAAGCTTCCTGACCTTGCAGGAGTATGTCTTTGGGGAATGATTGTGTTGTATAACTGACATCAATTTTATAAATAAGCCACGGAGAGAAGTATCATTCCTTGCGCATGAAGACCTTCTACATCTCCATTAAAGCATCAGTCTCAGGAGTGATGGTAGTACCAAAATGAGAGGCACAGAGTCACAGAAGTTTGCTCTCCAAGCGTCCACAGAAGTTTGCTCTCCAGGTAGTATCACTGAGCTATGCACTGACTGGTAGCAAGAGATAGGACCACCTCTTAGAAATGATCAGGGTTTTTTGTTTACTTGTTCTGATTTTTATTTTGTAGCTCTAGGTCTTCTCTGCTAGTAGAAATGGTAGTATATCATCAGCTTTAGAACTGTTTGCAGCTTGGGCAGAGGTGATATGTTTCTTCAAATTTCACTGGCTAGACTAGAATAGCCAGGAATGCTTTTTGGATATATGCAAACATTCTTTAGAATGCATTTTTGCTCCTTCTTTTTCTCCCACCTTCCCTCCCTCCCTTCCTTCCCTTTGGTTTGAGATTTTTCTTTGCCTTTTTTTTTTTTAATCCTCGTGGAGGCAGTCTAAATTAGCTTGCAATATTTTCATAATTTTTGAACTTTTGCTACATATATTTGATTCTTCAACTATATAGCATTATTTTGTGTTTGAAAGTTTAAATAATGTACTAACATTTTACTAAACCTTTATCAACTAACTTATTTTAGTCAACATTGTGATTTTTTATACATTCCTCAGTGTTGAGATATTTATATGTAGTTAGAAGAATTAAATGATTTTTTTTCACTATCAAAAGCAATGCTGCCATGAACTTTTTTGTACATATTTCCTTATACCCAGTGTCAGAGAGTTTCTCCAAGGTAGATATGTAGGAGTGGAGCTGCTTCGCCAAGAATATGGATGGGAGTCTTCAAATTCCTTTGTATTGCTGAATTGTTTTTTAAAGTGATCTTAATAACTTAGACTCCCATTTTTAAAATGTTACTGCACTGTAAACACTCTTCTGATTTCAGATATCTTATTGTTTTAATTAGTAGAGATAGCAATGTACTCCAGTATTCATTGGCCATTCAGTTTTCTTTTCTAGCTTATCTGTTCATATTTTCTCTTTTTTAAAATCAGGTTTCAGCCTTTTAAAATTGAATATATATATATATATATATATATATATATATATATATATAAAATTAGGGCTGGTCCTATTCTGAGGGTAGGTCACAAGAAGTTTTTTTTAGCTTTTACCTTGGTCTCTTGAAAGATGCTTCTTCTTGGAGCCCTGAGCTGCTTCCATGCAAGAATTTGAACTACCCTGAGACTGCCATGTGGGAAACCATGGAAAGAGACTGCATGAATATGTCTTAAAATTACATCAAGAAAGATGCCCATGGAACGTAGAGTAGAAACAAGTCATCCCTGTCAAGTATTGCCCATAGTGCAAATTAGTGTGCAAAAATGAATGATTTTTGTTGTTTTAAACCATTTTGTTTTGGGGTGGTTTACTGAATGGCAATGTATAAATGAAACTATCTATCTACCTATCCAACATCTATCATCCATGTAGCTATCTATCTATTTCTATAAGCTCATATACATTCATGCTTTGTATATAATTTTATCATTTATATGAATGCAAATTTCTCATATATTATACCATTTTTTCACATTTTGTTTTTCTTCAAGCCTCACATAATGTTTTCATTTTAGACAAATTTATTATTTTCCTTTATGGTTTTTGCTTTTATGTTTTTTAGAAATTAATTTTTTCTTATTCTACTGATATAGAGATATTTGTCTATATTCTCTTATAAAATTTGCACTTTTATTATTTTACTTTTTACCTTTAGTCATTAAAACCTATGAAAATTATTTTTGTGTATAGTGTGATACCGGGATCTAAGTTGATCTTTTCTCATTTGGATAACTAATTTTCCCAGAATCTGCATTGGTTATCTACATTTCTTTCATGATTTGTATTGTCACATTTTCTATTACTTCTTACATTATATCTGAAACTGTTTCTGGGTTCCTAATTTTATTTTATTGGTTGCCAAAACCACACTATTGTAAATGTCTTCGGCATTCTGTTAATAGACTCCTTATATCTGGTAGTTACCTTCTCAGTTAGTTCTTAGTTCTATTAGTGATCTTCCTATATATTTTTTTCGTGACTACTTGAGCTCTTTCTCTTGCACTATGAAATTAGACAGTTAGTCAACATCTGTGAAAAAAAACTGTTCAAATTTTTATTAGAATTCCCCTATAATTATAATGATGGAGATGAATTACATAAGATGTGTCTTCCAACCTATGAAGTTTTTTTGTTTATATGGATCTTCAGAACAGGGATATTTCAAAATCGAAGTTGGGGGAAGATTTTATTTAGTGGTGAAGCTGCATGACAGGTATCATAAAAGGCAATCCAGCACTGGATGGAAAGTTGGACTGCATAACCTTCAAAGTCCCATCTAATTTTAAAGTTCTAGTTAGTAAAACAAGTTATGCAGACTAATGTTTGAATATTATTTCTGACTGTGAAACTAGGAAAATTGTTGAGCCTTCCTGAGCTCCTTTTATTAGCTCTAAATAGGGGTTGATCATATTATTTCAAAATATGCTTGGAAGAATTAACCTAACACAGTACTTGTTTTTCTGCCACTCAACACATTTAGTTTCCTTTTCTATCTCTGAAGTAATTTGCAGTGTCTTCAGAGACTAAGGCACTCTTTGTAAAGTAATAATGGTCACAAAATTATAAATGATAACCTTAAATTTATATGATAAATTATCAGAATCAAATCTCAAACTTTACATTAAAATACATATGGTTTCTGAAAACTCAAGAATAGATTAGTTCAAACTATTGCACGGGCATGCTTTTTGAGTGCTGAGGAGAACTTATTTCTAAGTCCATATCGGACTATTCTTACAGAGCTCTTGCCAGAGTTCTATAGGCAGAATCACTCTCTAGCAATATATTCCCCCAAATAAAAAATAAACAAACAGTTTTTAAAACCACCATCATGAATATTATAAACCTTTGGTAATTTATCTGCTTTAAGTGCATCAAGCTTTTCACCTTTGCCAAAGCCATATTCTTTACTCCTTTTCTCACACTCTTTTTCTGAATCTATTTTTTTTTTTTTTTAGAAAAAGAAGAAAGATTAGTATTACACCAAAATTGCAAACACATTTTCCAGCCACTCCCAATCTGCAGGTTCTTTTATTATGTTAAATATTAATGAACTGATTATTACTGGCATACAAAATCCGAAATAAAATTGAATACTTGTTTGCCTTTTAATACTTTTCATTCTTAAATTCTCTCCTCTTCTTTACACTCCTTCTGACTACCTATTTTTCTTTTTCCCTCTAAAATGTGCTTTCTATCCCCAAATTCATTCTCTCTCTCTATGCAGACACACACAGAGAAAAATTTGCAAGAATGACATAAGTCCTGATTGTAGTTATGTGGGATTTACAGGGAAAACAAATCAAACTTGTCTTTTCTACAGATGAGCTCACACTCTTCCTTTTTCCCCACTGAAAATAAAAAGTCAGGGAAGAAATCCAAATCAGAACCTTTATCCCAATGCCAGTAATTTGTTTCCAGCTTTTCTGCTTCTCCAAAAAATCTCTTCCTGAAACTTCTCACCATTGCATCCTACTCAGAAAACAAAACAAAATGCACAGAACTAGAAACTTAAGAAGAAAGAACAAAGCTAGGTAGTTCAAACCTTTGACAAATTGCTATCAAAATATTGTATTTTGTTTTAAGTTCATCGTTCTCTTTTTTATTGCAAATAAAGATGGGGTAGGAATCGTGCCACTTCCTGATGTAAAAGCTGTATATAAACTGTGTAAAAATCCTCAGTGGCTTCTTATTAAATTTAAAATTCAGATTTTAATCCAAACTCCTCTCTATGAACTGTAAGACGCCCCCGCCAGATGTAATTGGACATTTCCTGTCACCTTTCCACTAACTCCATGACCAGCACAAAAGCCTCTTTTGTCTCCTTGAACACACTTTACTCTGTTCCTGCCTCAAGGCCACTTTCTGTCACTCCTGTCTAGAGCACAGTGAACCCGGTACCCCTAGATCTTCCCAAGGCTGGCTCCCACATAACAACCCCTTAAATGTCCTCCTCATCTAAAAGTTCACTCCCATCCAGATGCTGTCACCTTCTTCTTTTCACTTTCTTCATAATATTTATCTTTACTTGAAATAAGCTATTTAATTTTTTACTTGGTGTTTCTGTCTAGCCCAGTGGAATTTAAGTTCCTTGAGATTAGGACACTTGTTTTGTTCTCTTTACTCACAACACCTGGGTGAGTTCTATCATTGTATAGGTTTTTGATAAATATTTTTAGTTGTATGAATAAATGAATACCTACAAAGGTAGTATTTTAAAAATACACTATTTATAAAAGACACTAATAAATGAAATTTCTCATAGCTAAGTTACCTACTGTTCCCTCATATACAGGTTTATTTTAATAATCTGTTTCTTCCTGAGATGATTTGTCTACTGTATAAAAATTTGGTTAAAATGGAAGAAATTAAATTATTATCTTATTAATACTATTGTTACTGAGTAGGATTATGATGCAACTTTTAAAATTTTCTGTTGTGCATATATTAATAAGATTTATAAAAGAAAACCTTGGTATTATAACAATAATAAAAATACAACCTAAGAGAGAAAAAGAAGATAAGGAAAGCTGGAGAACAGGGAAACATGACTTGATGGTTGGTAGGGTAATAAGAAAGCTGTTCTGCATATCTTAACCAATGGACTTTTATTACAACTCCTGGTATATTCTCCAAATGTCACCTTCACCCTCAATGTCACATTTTCAAGTTGGTACTTTTCTAAGGCTTGACTCACAGGTCAGCAGGCCAGTGTTCGATCCCATCTTGGTATCAAAGGATTGTCCTTCTTCTTCTTCCCAATGGAAACTTAAGGCCTTTTAAGGTAAAAATCAGTTAATTTGATGAACAAATCCGTACTAACTTGCTAATAAAAGATTCTTAAGGCAAAGCATTTTGTTCCAAGGTCCTTCCACTTGGGCTCACATTTTAAAAAGTGACATTCAGCAGGCTGTGTACTGCTTTGACTTATAAGTAGATGAATGTCTCTTACGGTGGGAATATAAAGACAGCCGGAAGGGAGAATTGTCTGTTTATTTTATCCTGGTGGAACTAGTGATTAGGGTATGCAGAGGCTCACAGGACCTTATGGTTTTCCTTTAAAATGATCTGCTATAGGCTGTACATTTATTCAGTTATCTAATAATTTGCTATCACTAATCTTCCTAGTCTTTCTGTGTGCTGTGAACAGAAGGATGAAGTCCATAAACCTGAGTAAAATTGCTCTTTACTTTAGGGACAAAATCATACAAACCTATAAACATTAGAAATGTTTAGAACATTTCTTGATCTTTCTCACTTACATTTGGCTTTCCATTAATCACAGTGCAGTTGCCACTGAACTGTGGTTTATTTATTTATTTATTCAGTCTCTATACTAAAGAGTTAATTATCTTGAGTCTCTATTATATATTTTCAAAGGGATGAATCTAAATAAGTAATATTAGCTCCATTATATTTGATTTTAGTAAGGATCTCAAGTTCTTCCAGGTTCTCAAAGAATGTTGGCTATAATCTAAGTCCCCCAACAGATCAACATCTTTGGTATGATCTGATTTCTTGAAAACACTGGTGTACACAGGGAATCTTGAACATTTTGCACATGACCTTGTTTTAGTGATATGACCCTAGGGAAATGGTGAGTCAGTTAACATTTATGGAGTCTAATGCTGATTTTAAGTTCTATTGTATCATTAAGTAAGAAAATTTCTAGTCCATTTTTAAAAATATATACTGCATGTAAACTGGTTATATACTGGTTATATACATGTATAAGTAGAAACACAAATGCCTAGTCACAGTATTTCTGCTCCTTGCAGGCTCTTAAATATGAGAAGATTTTGAAGACAGGGTTGAAAAAGATCTTTAGGAGTTCTGAGGCAGCTTGGTAGCAAACCTAGCGAAAGAAAGGGCATAGTGAGTATGGAAATGAGATAGCAAATTAGCCTGAAGAAGTAGAAAAGCAGGTAGATCAATGGCAAAGGACCTGGCTGGGAGGAGCTGGGAGTAGGGGCAATAAATAAAACTGATGTATACCCTTGAAGACCAGTGTGTGAATAAAAATGCATGTCATTTGTCCTGCCTAGGGGAGGAAAAGACCCATAGCCAGAAACAGGTCATTTGGCTAACAGGATTCTGGAGCGAGCCCAAGTCAACCTTCTGAGTGCCAAGCAGACATAGCTAATTAAAAATATATCATTTAGTAACAAGTGGGCTTACAACAGCAAATACAAAAGAAACCGAGTTATACATAATTGAATATGTAGTTTTATCTACCAGGCTGCTTCTTCCCAAAAAGATTGATGTAGTTACATGAAAAGACACAGTGAAAATACTGAATAGAAATCGGAATTAAAAATTGATGCCCCTGGTATATACAGAGGTTAAGTTTTTTTTCCGTTATAACAAGGAAGAATATATACGCATCTCAAATGCAGCCCAGCTTACTATTCCAGACAACTGCAACTTGACTATTCGAAGGTGCTTGATTTCCAGCTCATGGATCCTAATTATTTCTCTTCTCTACTCAGGGTTAAATATACCTTAATGGATCTTAAATCTGCCTGACAAAGAGGCTGACTTAGAGACTCATCTTACCCATGACATACAATTATTAATTAATGAGTGTCAGCTGCATAAGGGGATTGCAGCTGATATGTGTAATAACGGAAAGTATTGCAGGCTGAATTATGCACTGTAGAACAGGAAAGAGTACATTTTATTAGAATCATCAAAATTTCCTGTTTCCAAACTAATTAATTTAACTCTTTCTGTTGTTTAAACAAATTGTATTTATGTCTTTCAGGTTACTGCAATTTCCTTCTAGCAAATAAAATGCCTGTGTCTTTTCATTAAGAGCAATAAGCTTCCTTCCTACAACAGTTAAATTCTGTTCTGGTATCACAGTTTAGCCTTTTTTGCTATTGGGTGGGGGTCAAGTAGAGTGTGCATTGTTAATCTTTGAAGCTTTAGTCAGTGTTGGCAGCACCAAGAAGCTAACAGAGAGAGAAATCTCCGTAGGCTCCCCCAATCCTCTCTCCCAACCAAAGAAAAATGCTTTGCAACAGAGTGACAATTAACCCTGCTTTTCCCCTTTTGGGACATTCTCTCCACCTGAACATACTCTGCTTATCTAATATTATCTGAGACTTTATTTGAGAATGTTCATCTCATGAGAGTATTCTTTTGAAGTTTGAGATCTTATTAAAGCAAAGGATGTCTGATGACCTTAGCTTCAACCAGCTGAACTATATCACAGACCAGATGTGCAGAATCTCCTGGGGAAAAGATCTGTTTAAAAACCAAAACAAAACAAAAATCACAATGCTTCAAGCTAACTATATTGACTTGTTTCCATTAGGGATATCACAATTTTTGGAATGCATTCTTTATAAGAATTTACAATGTAGGCCTCCTTGTCCAACCACTGGGCTAGGTAGACATACCAAATAAGATTTTCACACTTTTTTGATCTAGAGCTGCATGAGCTGTTTGTATATTTTGGAAATTAATCCTTTGTCAGTTGCTTCATTTGCAAGTATTTTCTTCCATTCTGAGGGCTGTCTTTTTGCCTTGTTTATGGTTTCCTTTCACTTATCTAACCATAAGTGAAGAACTTTGGTGAATATTCCAGGCATCCTGCAGGTTTCTTGAAGCAATAACTTCAGACAAGGGAGTGATTTTGTACATCTCAGTTCACAGCACGGAGAGGGAACTATATTCAAAATGAAATATGCTAATAATACATGTTTAAACAGGGATTTAACTTTAGGGTTGTAATTACTTGCAAAAAATAAAAGGTTTCACATATAACCCAATATTTGTATCAACTTAGATAGACTATATAAATAATTAATTCTAAAAACTACTTAATTCCTAGTATGAGGGATTATATTATCCTCTATTCTTTCCTTGACTTTGCTTTTTTACACACAAGGCCTTTAGTCAATAAGCCCTTCAATATTATTGAAATCTCTGGGAAAAAATTTCACACTTATTGCTTAATTATTGCTGTCCTTATTGTGGGAGGTGTGAAGAAAGTACACAGAAAGCAGGAGAAACTTATCACTTTAATGGTAAGAGGGCTTCATAAATATGTCTCTATCTTTGCTCATGTTAATTAAAATGTGTTGGTAGAATCAACTGAGGCAAAATGCTACAAATAATTTTCCCTGGAAATTCTTTTATTTTCTTTTCCTCTTTGCTCAAAAATAATAAGAGTTTAACTACTAAGTATATATAACTAAAGATTTTTTAGATATATTATCTGATGCGTAAATATGCATAGTTATGAGCCAATCAATGTAAGCAACAGGTTTATTATTTCTGAAAGTGTTTAATACTGATAATATTTTGAGCATGACTATTGTTGTATTGTTGGTTAACACAGTACCTTGAACTTATATAGCTCTTTGAGTTAGTTTATCTTGTTAATAAGTATTTCAATGATTAACATTCATTCATTCACTCAAAAAAAACAAATGTTTCTTGAGTTCCTACTATGTGCCTGGCACTCTTCTAGGCAATGGAAATACAATAGTGGCAAAGCATAACAAGACAAGCAAAAGGAAAGCAAGAAAAGTAAGACAGCCAGAAAGAGGGAATTAAGTGAACCACAGTGTATTCATTAGAATGCCCTCTCTTAATATTGAATAGTTTTGCATAACCTAGATATTGACACTAACACAAAAAATTGACATATTTCACTTTTTTTTTTTTTTTTTTTTTGGCAGTACGCGGGCCTCTCACTGTTGTGGCCTCTCCCGTTGCGGAGCACAGGCTCCGGGCGCGCAGGCTCAACCGCCATGGCTCACGGGCCCAGCCGCTCTGCGGCATATGGGATCCTCCCGGACCGGGGCACGAACCCGTGTCCCCTGCATCGGCAGGCGGACTCTCAACCACTGCGTCACAAGGGAAGCCCCCATATTTCACATTTTAAAAGAATAAGTTAAGCATAACTTATTTTACATATATGTCACTGAATTAACAAATTGTATAAAACGTGTTAGAAAGCAAACATCACCAACATGGCACCTTGGTTTGGGATAGGAATAAACACATTACATTCTCATCAGTATAATTGTGCTTTGACTTGGAAATTGTAATAAACGTAAAATCTTAGTAAATTATAAATTAAACAATGAGTTAAGCTGTTATGGAAACCCATACAACCTGTTCTTAGCTTCAGAAATCAATACTTTGGAATTTTGAACGGAATAACTAAATATTGCATATTGATTTAAAATCAGGGCCTATTTTTGTAAGTTGGATTTTAACATATAAGCTTAAAGATAATGAAAGATAAAAAGTAGTTTGCCAAAAATAAGAAATTTTTCAAAGCAGTATTTCTAAAGTAGGGATTGTTCATGTTGCAAAAACCCTTTCCCTAGGGATTCCTGCCATATCACCCTCACAGCAGACCCCAAAGTGTGCTGTCTTTCATGAAGTATCCATTTGTTTGATCTATAAAGGACTAGCTCTTGTTTTCCTCCTCTCAACAACAGCAATAACACACACACACACACACACACACACACACACGCACACACACACATCTTTTCTTCTGAAGATACCTAGAGTTTCATTTAAATTGCTAATTGAAACCAACTTCAACTCTATTCCTTCAACACCACTTCTTTTTATAAGTATTTAAATTATCATATATAAAAGATAGAGAGACATGGGACAGATAGAAAGAACAGAGAAAGACAGAGAAAGTTAAAAGGAGAATTTTGAAGTGGGTACTTATGAACTCATTCCAATATTATGCGTTACCTTGACATAAGGGGTACCGGGAGGTCCTCAAATGGCTGAACTGCAAGTTATCCTCCCCTCTATGCTCCCATGGGAAAGAATCTCTACCCAAATAAATAATCTCTACCCAAATGGATCAAGTGCAGTTCCCACTTATCTCTAAGTAGCAAGTTTCAGTTCCCTGGCAGAATTAATGCAAATAAGCCAGTCACAACCTCCCACAGAAAATGAGGACAGTCCACTCTTCTGATACTACATAGCTTCTGGCTTTTCACTGTTTCCAAGTGCAACCTCCATGTGGTTCTGTATGGCATGAGGTGTCCTCCTTCCCTGGCCTGTGAGAACCTGTGACTAAAAAACTGCTGTTGTCAATCTAATCTGTCCCGTGCTGGATGTCCTGTGTTCAGGCAATCCTATAACCCTAGAATGAGAATCCCTCCCTCATCCACGGAGTAAACAGAAGGCAATGAAACACCACTGCACCATGATATACATAAGAACTTTAAATATAATAAAAACATATCCCCCAAAACCCAGGCTTGGATATTTGGAAACAACCCACTTAAAATCTCACATCACACACAAAATATATTAAGGAATTACATTTTTTAAAAAGACATGCATACAATTAGAAGAAAGTAATAACAAAATGTTCAAATTTCTTGAAGAGAGAAATTTTAAAGTGTAAGTGATTTCTATATATCAAAAAATGTACAAAACCAAATAGAAAAATAAATGCAGAGTGATAGAAGCAATAAAAAAAGAAAACAAGATTTAAATGTCTATGTGTCAGAAATCATAACAACTAGAACAAAATATTTGAACATTTGATAAATTTTGGAAAATATTTGAAAACGTATAATAGGTATATATAAAGATAGTTTGTTACACAATAAAGGAAAGACAAATGCCACATAGAAAAAGCAGAAAATCTATGTGAGCTTTTAAGTCACAATAAAAGAATTATATAAAAGAATTATAGTTGGTTTATAAATATATAAGTCTCTGTTTCATGAGTAATTAAGTTGAACATTTCCTCTAACAATGATTGCATTTTCCTGTGTCATTAGCAAAGATTTTAAAACTGAATATATTCATTTACTTGTGCGTCTAATGAGACAGACTATCTCCTAGTGAGACTATATATTGCTAAATCTTTATAGAAAGCAATTTATATGTATTAAACTTACATATGTTCATACCTTTTATCAATAAGAAACAAGAATAAAAATTATACACAGAGTTGGTTATCACAGCATAATTTATGAAAATCAAACAGTGGAAACAGTCTTATTTTCAAGAAGGGACTATTTGAAACCATGCTGAGATACACACAAATGATGGAAAACCATGCAGCCATTAAAAGTTATGTTTCATGAATAACTTTGTAATGCAGTGACAGTGACATGTTATAATATGTTGTAAAAAATAAATTATAATGAACTTTGTATAAACATCATATTTTAACTATGATGGTGAAATACACTCCTAGATAGAACATAGTTAAGAAATTATCAAAATTCTAACAGTTGTTATCTCTAGATGGTACTTTTGAGATGCTTTTTATTACAATACATTGTTTTCATGTTGTGGTTTCTCCAGCAAACGTGTGTTATTATGTAGAAAAATCAATTTCATAACCAATGTCCTTTTTTTGAATTTAGAAAAAAAGTATAGCGTTGGGTCAAATGCTTCAGTAATTAGCAAGTAATAGAAAATACAAGATACGACATTTACTTTGACAAAGATAAATTTGTTACATGAGAAGTGTAAGTTGGAAGTCAAGGTGCATAAATTATTCCAAGTTCCTAAGTAAAAAGTAAAGGGATTTGGGGGCTTGTTTTCTTAACTTTTGCTTTGATTTTTTTGTTTGTTTTTTTAGTTTTGGAGACTGGATAGTTGAATAAGTTTCTAGGGTAAATTAAAAGACCTAATGGAGGTCAAGATGGAGTACTAGGAAGGTGCCGTATTCGCATCTCCTCACAACTAGGGCACCTACCAGGCACTGGGGAGGAGTAAGGGGGGAAGAGAAGTCGAGGCTTGACGGGACAGGCGCCCCTGAGGGGCGGCTGGGGGAGGGGAAGGGATCCCACACCCAAAGGGGTAAATTGGGGAACCATTGGGAGGGCAGAGGATCAAAAGGGAGTGTGGCCAGGTTTCCCCTGCCCACTTGGGCCCCTAGGAGGACCTGCTGAGACCCCGGGCCTGATCCTCTGCTCACCGAGGTCCCCTCCAGCCATGCAGGTCCTGAGGGAACAGGAGGGAGGGAACGGGGAGCAAAAGTAAAGGCCGGACCTCTGGAACCGGCATCCCTGAGGGGCGGCTGGGGGAGGGGAGGAGTTCCTACACCCAGTGGGACCCACCCACAGTTAGGGGTCCAGCAGCAATGGGGGAGACCCTGGGGGAGACAGTGGGGGAGGGGTGCAAAAGAACGGAAGGGAGTGGGGCCAGTGCTTTCCCTGTCCACTTAGGCACCAGGGAGCCTGTTTGGCTCCCTGGCCTAATCCTCTGCCCTAGGAGACTCCTCCTGCTATGCAGAACCCAAGTCCCACCCATACACCCCCACCTAGGGCCCTACCTCTACACTCGGAGACCCCCTGCAACAAGCTGGGCCTAAACCTCACCCACACACCCTCACTCAGGGGCCTACCTCCAAACTCCGTACTCCACACTCCAGAGGCCCTCCTTTGGGTGTGCTGCCTCTTCCCTTCCATGCAGGTCCTAAGCAGAGTCCCCGCCCCACGCTTGAATGTTGCCCCGACTAGACCCCACCCCATGCTCAAACATCACCCCCCACCGCCTAGGTCTTGCCCAACCCTGAACCCCACCCCTGCCTAAGTTCCACCCCCGCCTAAACTCCGTCCCCATAGCCAAGACTTTTTTTGTTTTTTCCTCTTTTAGATTGGGGTTCTGTTTTACCTTGTTGATTCATTGTTGTTGATTCTTTTATATCTTTCTCTTTCTTAACAAATCTTTTATTTTTCTAATTTTATTTTATTCTTTATACTTCGTTATTGTTCACTCCTTCTGGCTTGTTCCCCCCTTCTTTTTCTTTTTTCCTATCTCGGTTGTGGTTTTATTTTACTTTGTTGTAGCTGTTTCACTTATAGTTTTATTTTTCCTAATATATTTTTTATCTTTCTAATTTTAGTTTGATTTTTATTCTTTGATAGAGTACTGCTCCTTTTTTTCTTCTTCTTTCTTTTTCTCTGTGCCACGATGTTTGCAGGATCTTGGTTCCCAGGCCGGAGGTCGGGCCTGAGCTCCTGTGGTGCCAGCTTCAAGTCCAAACCGCTGGACTAACAGAGAACCTCAGACCCCAGGGATTATCAATTGGAGTGAGGCCTCCCAGAGGTCCTCATCTCAGCACCAAGACCCAGCTCTATCCAACTGCTTGCAAACTCCAGTGCTGGATGTCTCAGGCCAAACAAACAGTAAGACAGGAATATAGCACCACCCATCAAATAAAAAATGAAATGACAAAAAAATGTTACAGATGAAGGAGCAAGGTAAAAGCCTACAAGACCAAATAAATGAAGACAAAATAGGCAACCTACCTGAAAAAGAATTCAGAGTAATGAGAGTAAAGATGATCCAAAATCTGGGAAACAGATGGAGAAAATATAAGAAAAATTTAACAAGGTGCTAGAAGAACTAAAGAGCAAACCAACAGTGATGAACAACACAATTACTGAAATTAAAAATACTCTAGAAGGAATCAATAACAGAATTACTGAAACAGAAGAATGGATAAGTGAGCTGGAAGATAAAATGGTGGAAATAACTGCCAGGGAGCCTAAAAAAGAATGAAAAGAATTGAGGACAGTCTCAGAGACCTCTGGGACAACATTAAATGCACCAACATTCAATTTATAGGTGTCCCAGAAAACAAAAGAAGAAGATAGGGTCTGAGAAAATATTTGAAGAGATTAAAGTCAAAAACTTCCCTAACATGGAAAAGGAAATAGTCAATCAAGTCCAGGAAGCACAGAGAGTACCACACAGGATAAACCCAAAGAGAAACATGCTGAGACACATATTAATCAAACGATCAAAAATTAAATACAAAGAAAAAATATTAAAAGAAGCAAGGGAAAGCAGCAAATAACATACAAGGGAATCCCCGTAAGCTTAAGAGCTGATCTTTCAGCAAAAACTCTGCAAGCCAGAAGGGAGTAGTGGGAAATACTTAAAGTGATGAAAGGGAAAAACCTACAACGAAGATTATTCTACCTGGCAAGAATCTCATTCAGATTCGATGGAGAAATTAAAACATTAACAGGCAGGCAAAAACTAAGAGAATTCAGCACCACCAAACCAGCTTTACAACAAATGCTAAAGGAACTTCTGTAGACAGAAAACACAAGAGAAGGAAAAGACATACAAAAACAAAGCCAGAACAATTGAGAAAATGGTAATAGGAACATACATATCAATAATTACCGTAGGGCTTCCCTGGTGGCGCAGTGGTTGAGAGTCCTCCTGCCGATGCAGGGGTGCCCTGGTCCGGGAAGATCCCACATGCCGCGGAGCGGCTAGGCCTGTGAGCCACGGCCGCTGAGCCTGCGTGTCCAGAGCCTGTGCTCCGCAAGGGGAGAGGCCACAACAGTGAGAGGCCCGCGTACCACACACACACAAAAAAAAACTAAATAAAATGTGAGTGAAATTTAGGAGAATAGATGGAGGGAGATAAGATTAGTATATTAAGTTTTACAGATCCAGTGATTTCTGAAAATCATGTGAATTAATGTATATTTTTAAGGTCATAGTTTCACTCACGGGTCTTAGTAATGATACAAACTTCTCTTGTAAACTTCTTTTGTATCTCTTTAATTAGGCAATGTTTGGGTGTCTGTGAATGGTTTTAAAATGACCTAAAAATGTAATTTATCATGATTTAGATGCCAAATGTGGATCTTTGGGGAAGAGCTATTCACCAATGTATTAATTAAGATAATATTTGAGCTTCTATTTCAACAATTAAGGATTTATTAAAACAAAACTTAAGCCTTGTGGAATGTACTGAGAAAATATTTCCTGAAGCCGGGCCTTAGCTAAGTAATTTAAGACTTTGCAATAATGATGCTAGTAAAATTCTGATATATTACTTCCTTCTAGTATTGATACTAGTAAATAATTCTAAAAAAAAAAAAAAGAAAAAAGAGGTCTCAGTTAGCCCAAATCATTACTGTTAGCATAGGAATGTTAAAACAATTCTAATTAATCAATAAGCAAAATAAGCACACTTATTATGAGAAATCTAAATTGCTTGTTTAGGCTAGTGTGAGTATGCATGTGTTTGTGTAGGTGTGCATTTCTTCTATGTAGATTTTGTTGATATTTCTTTAAATATTATTAATTGTGACCTTCAAACCAATATTTCCTAAGTATTATGGACTTCAATTGCTACTATGGTTAGCCAAAGCAAATTTCATTTCACTTTATGTTTTTAGTCTAAGGCTGCATACAGCTGAGCTATTGAAAATAATAGTAACTATCATTTGTATATAATCTTTATAACTTAAAATTACATTTAATTCTTATATGGCAACTTTTGAAGAGACTTAAACCAACTTAAAAATATGGGAACTCCCATAGTCAACTCTGCACAAATCATATGTAACAAATCACAGTGCAGAACTGAAAATAATTTAAAAATTGTTTCTAAAAGTTTTACTTTTATATGTCTAAGAACTTTAGAGAAAATTAATTTCATAGCCACAATATAACCTAATAAAAACACTGTTGCTGTCTTCCCTGTTGCTCCCTTCTCCACTTCTGGAGCCTCTCCTTTTATTTCTTAGAACTTACTGTGGAAGTTTGCTTCCCCTTTTATTCTTTGCCTCCTTGCTCTCTACCCAGTATTTTGCTTTGGAATCATAAGCTATGTACTGGTGACAGGTGAAGTTTCTTTGTGTTGGAATAAAAGGGGGGAAAAAAAGGAGAATTTGACTTGGCAAAGATAGAAATTTTACGAGGTACGGATGGAATGAAAAATCAGAGACACTCATATAGGCATCATAGTTCTCATTTTTCAGATTTGGAATCTGAAGGTCAGAGAAACAATTACTAGCTGAGGAGAACCTAGAAGTATGTGAGATCATTGCTATTCCAAACTTTCTATTTCAATCCTAGTGCCTTTCTCTGCTTATCACATAGATTTTGGCTACTCTTAGTTATAAAAAATATTTTAAAAATAAGAAGAAAATTATTTTAGATAATCATATACTGAAACTCCCTTACCATCTTCAGAACTTATTATACACAAATATGCATGTGAGTCACACATGTGCATATATGTTCACACACATACACCTTTCCATCTCAGTTGGCAAGTAACTCTTTTGCTGTCTACAACACTAATAACTGAAAAATGGAAAGAGATCCATTCTTAAAAGTGCCTGTGTAAACTCCATCACTGGATTTAACCCGCAATCCCTGAATATTTCAGAAAGATAGACAAAATAAAAACAGAGTAGCCAGAAAGAGTGACATGGTAAACAGATTTGTGTCAAAGACTGGTAGTGCTCACATATATCTGACTGATTCTCTTTCCTGGTTATACAACTAGGCTACAGGTTCTGACATCTCTTGTAATGAGATGTGACTCTGTGCTGAATTCTAAGTGAAAGTAATACATCCATACTACTACCAGTGTTGGTTTTGTATATCTCCCATGCCCCAGTCAGACCTCTTACCCATCTCCCAGCTGAATAGATTGGGCTTCAAGGATCTGGAAGAGGGTGAAGCTACAAGATAGAAAGATTCTGGGCTCCCAAATAAACCCATAGGAAGGTGTGAATAAAAAATAATCATTTACTTTGATAACCTACAGATATTTGAGAATTTGTGTGAATTATTTAGAGTAGCTAAATCAGGCGTCTGAAGGACAGTGCTGACATGAAAATATAGAATAATATTTAGGAAGGATATTTAAGAAGAGAGAAGGTGGGAAAGAAAATGTTTCTTTTTTTTTTTTTGAAAATGTTTCATTCTTTTTGTCACTGTTTTATTTCTTTCACTTTTTTGGTGGTATTTTCTTTAAGGTCACCAGTTCATTCTCACTTTTCCTCTTCGAATCTCTTTGTGACAATGGCCACAAAGTTCATGCAGTCTCCACCTTCTATTGTTTATGCTATCCTTTGGTGTTTCTAAGTTCTCGGACACACTGACTTACAACAAAAC
Organism: Orcinus orca; assembly: GCF_937001465.1. Taxonomy (NCBI): domain Eukaryota; kingdom Metazoa; phylum Chordata; class Mammalia; order Artiodactyla; family Delphinidae; genus Orcinus; species Orcinus orca. Next base: position 78,760,472 of record NC_064565.1, read on the forward strand.
AAAACAAAACAAAAAAAGACTTGGTTCTTTCGCTGACAGTCCGACATGTGGCATCTGTAGGGTTATTAGATTTGGCAATGGAAGTTAATTAACCATAAGATATCTACAGGATGGATAAGAAACATTTGATTAGGGACAAGGCCCTGGGATCTGCCTCATAACACATAGAAGCCCAGGAGGCCCTTGAAAATGCAAAGACACAGTAGGAGCCCAAGAGTCCATTGAATGTGCTAGGATCCAGGCATCTATCTACCTTAGGAAGAAGGCTACAGAATTTGGGGAACTGACATGAGGTGAACAGAGTGTTTCTATGTTCGCCACAAGCGAAAATATGAGTCAGAAAGTACAATTTCTTTTATATAAATACCATTATGAGTGCAGATGCAGAGAGCAGATCTAAAGCTGTATCTCAGATTGCAAGACACATGCATGCTACAGAGGTTTCTATATTCTAAGGATCAGCCCAAGTGTTTGACTATAGACTATGTACATTTACATCTGGATAGAGATATAATAATTGAGACAATCAGACAAATATGAACATATCTTGAAAAACAGACTGAGGGGGCATTATCATCCTGCCTTGAGTATAGCCTACACTCCTCTCCCACTTAGTAATAATATTAGCTAACAATTACTGAGTGTCTACCATGAACTCTGTATAGTAAAACACCTCAGGCTAGACTTTTAGAATTAAAAAACAGATTCAAATATGCTTGCTGGGTACAAATTAATAAGTATATACTGTGTCCAACAAAATGAGATGAGGTATCAGTAGATAAAACAAGCAAAAAATCATGTAATCTTTGGAAGCCTAAGAGTTCTGGCAACAACAGCCTGATGAATCGAATAACAGGAGAAGATTCTGACTGGAGCAAACTGAAGCCTCATTAGTGGTGTCACATCTGCTTAGGGATACAGCTTTCCTTATGGTCTGAATTCAAAAAATCCCCAAATAGAGCAGTCACGTACTCCACAGAGACCATTCCTCACAGTGTCTGGTGCATGCCCAGGGGGGATTCATGCAGAAAGTGTTGGCATCACAATATGTTGCCAGGCCAACATGAGGATTGGGCTTCCAGCCCAGTAACACTAAGTACCAGGAGGAAGGAAAGGGGAACTGCTGGCAGCTGTATGTCCCCACACAACAACCTCCCCCGACTTTAGTCTTGAAGGATGCAAACAGTCTTCTTACATCTGGGACAGGAGTTGCCATCGCAGCTCATGTAGCCCTGTCAGGGGGCTACATCTGGAATAATATAAATATCAACAGAGGTTTTCATCCAGGAACAGCTCAAAGGTGTCAGGTAAAAAATGAAGGGGAGCACACAAGTGTTCAAGGGACTCAAGCAAGCATGTTTCTGGATCATATCCACTTTTGTTATCAGACACAGTGAAGCTTGAGAAACTCTCCTTCCACAGTAAGACCTGATCATTAACAATGTATTTTAGCAACTTCACTCTGTTGCAAAGTTTTCGTTCCTTTACTTCTCTAGCCTTAATATGGTCCTTAATCTGAAGAAATGGCTCATATTAAAAAAATTTATTTGAACATTATTATGCATATATATACTAATATCACCCATGAATATGTGTCATTATTTGTTTAGAACAAATTAGGATATGTAAAAGGCAGGCACTTTTATGCCCATCTGAAAAGTGGGTTTACTCCTAGTTACATTAGAGTGTGATGTATTAAAATAAATAATACATGCTAGAAGTCTTTAGACCAGTCCTTGAAAATAATAATCGCTAAGTAAATGTTATCTTTAAACTGCTCATTTTTTCAGTATTCTGACAGGTCTTTATCCATATTGCAATCCTTTTTTATGTTCCTTGCTCTATCTTTTCTATTTTTTTCTTTTAAATAAATTTTGATATGTGGGATTTAGTCACAAAATACTAAAACAGATTATCTTGGTGTAGGTCTGGGCACTCTGCATATTTAAAAATGTTCAGAGCCTTTCTCACACTTCTGAGTTAAAGATGTAGCATTAATATTTGGACGTCTCTTAATTGTTTTCTTCTCTTTATTTCTACACTACTATAGAAAGTTGGTGCCTTCTATTTTAAATAAAGGAATCACAGACTTCTTAATCATTCAGACATAAGATCTTGGTGTCATAATCATCATTTACTGCTAACTCACTACTGTGACTCCAAAGTAGTGGCTAAGTCCGGTAGAGCCCATCTCTGTGGTGCCTGTCGACACTGTGGATTACAAGTTATGTGTTCCAGTCAGAATAGTCAATTTCAAATAACAGAAGCAGCCAAATCTGGCTTAAAATTTAATAAAGGTGATTTGTTGGCATATGTATTTCCAGCTTACAAATGTAAGGCTGATATCAGGGTAGTTTGATCAAGGTTTCTGCTCCATCTCTCTATGATTCTCTTGGTTACTCCTTCTTCTGTTGTAGGTTTTTTGTTTTATTTTGCTTGTTTTTGATTTTTGTTCTTTCCTTTTATTCAAGATAGCTGCTCCCATAGCAGGAAAATGGCCATAGCAATTCCAGTGTCAAACACACAAACCACCATACCCAGAAGGTGAGAGGATTCAGGTTTTCACAAAGATCACATCAGTGTATTCTGCATTCTGATTAGTCTAGTCATGTACCCATCTTTTAACAAGTCTCTGTGACTAGGTAACTGTGATGCACTGAGTGATTAAAAGCTGGGTTATGTGTCTCTCCTGCTCAACTTGTATCTATCAGTGTTTGACCTGTCTTAGAATCTTCCTCATCTGAGTGTGGAAAAGTTCCATTCATCTCTACAGATACTGTACAGATGACTAAAGGTATGTTGATGCCCACCAGCCAATGACCACCAGGGACACACCTGTAGTCAAAGATGTATTTTTTGAGGCAACGATGGAGATTGCTCATCATGAAGAACTGTGAGATGTCTTGGTGAAAGGAGTATTGGTAGTGGAAGGTTATAGGAGACAGGATTGTGTTTAGTGAATTTAATAAAGACTCAAGGAAGTAGAGGTTTCCTCTGGATTGAGAATTGTCATAAAGCTGGGACATTTCAGTGATTGGTATCTTAAAATTTCATATCTAGTAATGGGGGTGCATGAAGCTGCTTTTATCTTTCTCAAGTGGAATGGATTCTGAGCAGGCAACCACAAAATTTACCATATTCTATAAATTGTATAAGGATATGAATCACATTTTACTAATTCTTTAAATCACATCCACAACACATTAAAATTGCTGCATATATAGTATGTGTTAAATTCTTATTCATTGACTCGCATTGAAAATTATTCTTCAGATGAATCAAGTGACCCTATTGAATTTTATGTGGTTTACTCAAGATTTAGCCTGATGATAAAAATACCTATCATTTATAAAATGTTAATTTTGACATGAAGTATTTTAGGGACTTTACATTCATTAAAACATTTAGCCCCCAACAAAATTAATATATCTGTACTGTTTTTCTCATTTTGTGAATGAGCAAACAAGACTGAATACAGTCTAATACTTTTGTCAATGTCATGCAAATAGCATATGGTCATATTTGTATTTTTATACTAGGTACCAATGTTTCTTTAGAGAAATACGAACATTCTGGATTTCTAGAAATCTGGTTTTGCAAAAGCTTTAGCAGCAGCAAGACACAAAGCATATGATTCTCTAACCAGCAATATCTGACTTCAGAAACTATATGCAATTCAGAGTGTTCTTCATATGTTGGGAAATGTTAATCTACTAAACAACACTCAGCTTCTCTATCATTGACGGACCATAATAAAGATCAAATCTATTTCATTATAAATGGAAAAATAAAGAAGCAGAACAAATGGGACATTTTCTTTGGTTACCCAATATCATAAACTACTGCATTTTTTATGACTATAGTCTCAATATTAATCTCTGAAGGTATTTTATGTTTAGTTTACTGAGCTTATTTCTTTGATTAAATTCATTTTCGCGCAATGCAAATGTCATACATCAGGGTTGATCTTGCTCTAACGTATGATTTTTTTCATTTAATTTAGCACTTGTGAATAAGTCCTCATAACATGACCGCTGAACCTGAATCTCAGCTTCGCTGAACTAATGCACACAAATGCACCCAAACCTTGAAAGTGCTCCAAGATGTAGACATTTTAAATAGGAAAGTTCTGTTTTCAATAAAGTCAAAAATTGTTAAGATATCTTCGGTTTTGCCAGAGATTGAGAAATAGAGGAAAGAAAAAAATGCAGAATTCAGAGGAAAATGATTACCAAAGACTTTTTTTTTTGTGCTGCATGGTATATTTTTTTAATTAATTAATTAATTAATTTTTGTCTGTGTTGGGCCTTCATTGCTGCATGCAGGCTTTCTCTAGTTGTGGTAAACGGTGGCTTCTCTTGCTGCGGAGCATGGACTCTAGGTGCGTGGGCTTCAGTTGTTGTGGCTCGTGGGCTCCAGAGCACAGGCTCAGTATGTGTGGCGCTCGGGCTTAGTTGCTCCGCGGCATGTGGGATCTTCCTGGACCAGGGCTCGAACCCATGTCCCCTGCATTGGGAGGCGGATTCTTAACCACTGCACCACCAAGGAAGTCCTGCATGGTATTTTTCATTGGAGTGTAGTGTAAACGTATTCTTTCATTCCTTATGACCAAGAAATGGACTATGGTCAATGTGGGAAAATGTAGTTTAAAAGAACTTTACGGTACTTTCTAAATCATAGAATATATAACCTACAAAAAGATAAATCTTATCCTTCTTGCCTCTCTTCTAGATTTCAAGAAACTCCTTGCATAGTTCAAACTTCCTTTCCAAAGACCTAATTTCAAATACTGCATTTTAATCTTCAGGGGCTTTCCATGTTATATCAGAGAATAGTAAATGTAAATGTAACATTTAAACTATCAGTAATTCATCCCGTAAGAACAGTTCAAAAGGAATACCACATTGAAGCTATTGACTGAGATGTGAAATTACAGAGGCATTACATAAAACTAACTTTTTTTCTACTTTAAGAGGAATTTATATGGGCAAAAATCATTAAGCAGGGTAACCAGATAGAGCCTGATTAGCTACTTACAATTTAATTTTTTTTTTTTTTTTTTTTGCGGTACGCGGGCCTCTCACTGTAGTGACCTCTCCCGTTGCGAAGCACAGGCTCCGGATGCGCAGGCTCAGCGGCCATGGCTCACGGGCCCAGCCGCTCCGTGGTATGTGGGATCTTCCCAGACCGGGGCACGAGCCCGTGTCCCCTGCATCGGCAGGCGGACTCTCAACCACTGCGCCACCAGGGAAGCCCACAATTTAATTTTTATAATGCACTTGCCAGAAGGAAATGACTTTGAAATTTGTTTTTTTATTCCATCAGGGTTAAAATTAAGGCTTTCTTAGACTATTTAATCAAAATAAGCAAGTATGCAGGTATCTTAACAGTGGTCTATAATCTGATCTACTTGTCTGTTAAGAGAGAATCTCTTTCACAAGCTTAGCTATCAAAATAATTTTGAGGTTCCTTTAATATATATGACAAAAAGGTAATAAGATACGGTTTTAATTATAACACTGTAAAAATAAGTTTCCTTCATGACATTAACAGCTGTTCGTAAAAAAAATAAAACAATGGGGAGCAAGTGTGTTTCATCCATTACTGACAAGAAAAGTGATGTTTATAGAAACATTTTAATCACTTAAATTGTTGATGTAGCTTGATGGCAAACTGTCTCTCCAAAACATATGTTTTTCACTGTCTGAATCATATTTTTCCATCTCAGCAGGGAATTAACTTGAGCTGATGTTACCATAATAACAGAAAGATTTACTGATATTCATTTCTCAATAAACAGATGTTGACTTCTATAGAGGTCAAAGTAGAAAGTACCTGAAAAGAAAATTGCAAGTTATTTCTACTAATGGCTATCAGATATTAAACAACTGATGTAATTCAGAGTGATTCATTATAAAAATTTCTACTTTCCTTTTATATATATATAATAGCTCATACCAACTTCCTTTTAGGGCTGTAATTGTCATGTTTGTCCAATCTTTAATTTGCTGCATTGCTTGAAAAATTATGATAAATATACATTCTTATTAACAGAGGTTTATTCCCAGGAACTTAGACATAGCCATTTAAAAACTACCGTAAAATGAGAAAATTCCTGTTTGAAATTTATTTCCAATGCTGAATGCAAAGCTTACTGTGAAAATGGCCGCACACTTGGCATTTCCTGGAACAAAGTTTAGATCCTTTCATCATGAAAAGCATTTATGAAGAGTCTTCAGGTGTGTAACTCTTGGCAAGCTATTGTACAAAACAATTCAAAGGAAAGCTGCTCTCAGCTAGAAGTAGGCTATCTGTGAATTAGTGTCACCTCTTAGCTATGCTGATGATCAAATAGAAACCAATTATGAAGGTATGGTGAGTTGCCATTAAAACGGTGTTCACCACAAGTCATCCACTCCTTACCAAACTGCCAGGCTGAAGTACATGCAGCAAGGATCACCATGGTAGGGAAAGAAGTACCTGTCTTAAAATATACAATGCAGTGGTTGATTACTGGAAAGCATTAGTAGAGTTGAAACCCCAATGTGCAGCTCTCTGAAAGCATATATCTTTTTGAGTCAAGGAATGCTTAACACCCTAACAAATATTCATGTGAGGACCTGGATGAAGAAGAAGAGTATACAGAGTATTCCAAATCAATATGACAGAGAAATAAAAACCTAAGAGGAATAGATGTGCTTGGCATCAACAAGGAACAATTAAAAGAATGATCTGAGAGTACATATGAAGACTAGGAGGAAGTATGCTTACATATGTGAAGTAGGATAAGATAATGATTATGGAAAGCTAAGCAGAGGGGTTAAATTTTAATTACAGATCTTGGAGAGACTTGCAGATATTTCAAATCTAACTTGCCTAAAACTGAACTTTTCAGTCTTTTCCCCATTTAGTAGGAGGAATCCTCACTCAGTCAGAGACTTGGAAGTCATTCTTGAAACCTACCTCGACATCATACCCACAAAATACTCATTCTAATCCTTCTAATATATATCTTCTCTATATATTCTCTCCTTTGCTACCGCCAAGACTCCAGTCCAAGCCACAATAATTTCTTGGGTGGTCACTACCTTAGCCTCTCAATTAATCTCCCCATTTCATCTCTTGCCAATTCTCTTATCCATTCTCTATATAGAGCAGGTGAAACTATATATATATATATATATATATATATATATATATATATATATATATATACACATATATATGTACATACATACATTTTGAACGTATCAATCCTCATATTAAACCCCTTCAATGGCCTCTCATCCTCTTAGAATAAAATCCTAACTCCTTAGTGTGGCCTATAAGGTCCTGCATTACTTTGCCCCACCAACTTCTCCAATATTACCTGTTCCACTCTTCCTCTCACACACAGTGATTAAGACAGTCCGGTCATCTTTCTGTTATTTGGAAAAACCAGGTTTGTTTTTGTCTCAGGATATTTAAACATGCAGTTTCCTTTGCTTGGCATCATCCTTCTCTTCTTAGCTTGATTGATTTCTTCTCATTCTTACATCTCAGTGTAAAATTCACTTCTTCAGAAAAGCAGTCACTGTTCACACAACAAAAATTGTTTCTACACATCTTATTATTCCACTCCATATCCCTTATTTCAGTTTGAAGTTTAAAGCACATACATTTTTTGCATGCTTATCTGATTAATTTCATTTTTTCCCAATATATTTTCATCCTAGTAAGGGTAAGGGACATATCTGTTTTGTTCACTGCTTTATACATAGGGCTGAGCCCAGGATGGGAAGAGATCAGGCTTTCAAGACATGGTTAGATAATAAAATATGACTGACCTTTGGGATCCTTTCATTTCTCAAGTGAGAAAAATGACATTAATAGTGATTAACTTTATAAAAGCATACAGTGAATCAGTACTGGAGATAGAACTCCTGGGTTCCAACCAAGTATTAGTTTTGTTCACTTTACTGCACTTATTTGCTGTATTAGGTAATAGAAAATCATTGTGGGTTTTTGCCAAGGCGGTGGGAGTGAAGGTGGGTAAGCGGTACAGGTAGTGGGGGGAAGAGTATATATGGCATGATACTCATTCTGGAAGGTGCCACATATTCAATAGGCTTTACAAAGCCTATTGCACAAGCTTCTTTGGACTCTGAATACTTCCAGTGTAGGGGCTTTCACTTATTTCGTGAAACTGCTCACCCCTTTGCCAGAGTTTTACTTCTATAGAGCACTTTTTAAACAGTGAGCTAAAATCCATATAACTTTATTTGATCTTAATTATGTCCTCTTATAAAATAAAATGGATCTTGATAACATGGGCCATATTCAGTAAAATGCATTCATTACATATTGAAAACAAAATTTTGAGTTTGGTAAATTGATCTAATCAGATGGAAATTTATGTTTGAGTAAATATCTATCTGCCTATCATCTAGAAAGATGAAGAATCCCATAAAAACAGTTTTGTAAGAACATTTTTTATTAGAAGTAATTGAAATGGATCCATGTAATCAGCAAATAAATATTTTCAATATAAAATTTATAAGAGAAATGAAAATGATAATCCATTATCACAAATCATCAGTGTTAAAAAGGTTTTCTTTATATTAGTATCATTTATAAAGTTAAACTGTTTATGAATAAATCCTATAATATGTAATTGATCAAAGACACTATTTTTGTATCTAAATCCTGAAGTAGGGTAAAATATGTATATATACAATTTCAGAAGCCTGATGGCTACATTTGAATGAGAATGAAAATCAATAGTTAGTAAGCTTTCAAGTGCACTGTGAAGGAAAAGATGGGAAAAGATACCTGAAACTTCTTAGAACTGAAATTTAAAATACTAAGAAAACTTTCAACTTAGTAAAGCAGTTTGACTTTGAAGAATTAATTCTACAAAACTTATCTGGAGATTGAAAACTGCTTGGTAGTCATTATTTATCATGACACTTTGATGTCACAGAAAATAATTATCTTGCAAATGTTTAATGTAATAAGCTATACCTGATACGTAGTAAAATCTTTCTTGTGAAAGATGAAAAGAAGAAGGAAAAACATAATGCATCCTCTGCTGTTCCACAAAAGATGAGTTCAATTTTATGTGGGGTTTTCCTTAAACTTTTTATTATGGAAAATTTCTAGAATTCAGAAAAGTTGAAGAAATTGTAAAATAAGCACTATATATCCACGACCTAGATTCAATTATTATTAACATTTTGCCAAATGTGCTATGTGCATATCAATGTGTGTATCATTTATGCACATACATATTTTTATTTGTTTTTATAGAACCGTTTAAAAAAAAGCTGGATGGAATTTCACCTCAAACTATATCAACGTGCCTTGCCCCCAAATAAGTGCTTTCTCACACATAACTACTGTATCATTACCACAGTTAACAAAAATTAACAATAATTCTCTAATATTAGCTTAAGTCAAGTAAGTTCATATATAATACAAAGTCTCACAAGTGTCCAAAAAAGGGTTCTATAAAACTTGGTAGTTTCAAATAAGGATTTAAACCAAAGTGCATTTGGTGATTATATCTTGTTCCTAAAAGTTCTGTATCTTTGCTTCCTTTTATTAACTTTTTGAGAAGATTGTTAGATGTCTTGTAGAATGCCCCACATTCTGCATTTATGATTGTTTCCTTATGGTGTTATTTACCCAATTTCTCTGTCCTCTGATAGTCCTATAAACTAGAAATTTTATCTAAAGTATTTATTACATTTAGATTGTGCATTTTTTGTCCAGAATACTACCTAAGTGATGCTTTTGTACTTCACTTTGCATCAGATGAGAAGGTGTGTAAATTCTGGTTGTGCTCTTATAGGTGACATTCACTTTCATTACTTAATAAAGTGGTAGTAACTAAATGTCATTATTTTAAGATATCTATATCCGTATCCATCTATATATATATTTGAAATTATAATTTGTGAGGTGATATTTTGGCATCATGTGAATATTGAATTCCCCAACAAAATTTTACTTTATGGCTTTAGCATCCATCTATGATACTTTCCTCAATTCATTATTGTTATTAGAGGCTTCATAATGTTTAATTTACATTTATTAGCCAAATTGCTTTGTAAAAGAAAAGAGTCTTCCTCATTGTCTACAGGTGAACAACAGTATCTCCAAAAGAGAGTAAATGTTTAATTTCTCATTCTATTATTAAACTAAGGAGTTTGTATAACATCCACTTCCAATGTTTGAAATTTACTTTGTTTTTCCTGCTTCCTTAATATCTCTACAAACTTATGAATATTTATTTATTCAACATGTTACCAATTACAATCATTATTCTTTTTAATGTTCAAATTGTAACAAACATGGAGAATGGGATTTCCTTCAAGTTGGCTCCTGTGTCTTTTTGACATTCTTTGCATTAGTTTTTTAGTACGTCTGTGCTTTCTGTTATGACAAAATATCCCAGATTCACTTTGTGTTTTCCCTGTCCCAAACACAGAATCAGCCATTCCTCCAAGGAAGCCTGATTCATTTTAGTCTCAATTAATGTTTAGAAATGTATACAGGACATTAAGTATGATTTCTGTCACTAGATTGCCATTGCTTTTAGGACCCTGTTATGTACAGAGCCAGATATGTTTTTAAATTACACATTCATATTGCTATTCCAAAATCAAATTTAACATTAATTTTTTTCTTGAATTTTCTGATTTATATTGTGTTTTTTGTTTTTTGGTTTTTTTTTTGCGGTACACGGGCCTCTCACTGTTGTGGCCTCTCCCGTTGCGGAGCACAGGCTCCGGATGCGCAGGCTCAGTGGCCATGGCTCACGGGCCCAGCCGCTCTGTGGCATGTGGCATCTTCCCAGACCAGGGCACGAACCCGTGTCCCCTGCATCGGCAGGCGGACTCCCAACCACTGCGCCACCAGGGAAGCCCTGATTTATATTGTTATCTCTCTTCTTTCCTATTGAAAATACTAGTAATACAATTCTTTGATTTATTCTATGATATACATAATATACTCTTAAAACCACAATACATGTTCTACCAAAAATATTGAGTGATATTTAATATTTAGAATAATTCCAGTGATTCCACTGGTAACTACTACACTCACATATACATACATTATTTTTCTTCATAGTTTTAAGAAAGGTAACATAATATCTATAGTTTTTGTTTTTATCACTTAAAAAATTTTGCAGATTTATACATATCAGTGCAGAAATTTTCCTTACTCTTCTTCCAGGCCTCCATTGCATGGATATATGATATATATTTAAACTTCCTATTAAGTGACATTATTTTTAGATATCTGTTATTCAGTGTCATGTATGTTTAGAGGTTTATTTTGTTTAAATGTCTTTACTGTTTAATATTGTGTTAATATTGTATTAAGTGTCATTTTAATATTAAATGAGAAATATTATATCCCAAATGAAGGTTAAAATTAATACAGGTATTATTTTTAAGAAAAGGAGGATCTAAGTTAATAATCCCCAGAGGATTCTGTTGTGAGATGAATTGTGTTTCCTCACGCACAAATTCATATGTTGAAGTTCCAAACCCCAAGTACGTTTATCCCTTGGTATCCACAGGGGATTGGTGTCAGGACACCTCAGCCCCACCACAGACACCAAGACATGATGCCCAAGTCTCATAATAAAATGGCATAGTATTTGCATATAACCTATGCTCTCTTCTCATATACTTTAATTTTTTTAAAATTTTTATTTGAGTATAGTTGATTTACAACATTGTGTTAGTTTCAGGTGTAAAGCAAAGTGAATCAGTTATACATATACATATATGCACTCTTTTTTTAGATTATTTTCCCATATAGGCCATTACAGAGTATTGATTAGAGTTCCCTGTGCTATATAGCAGGTTATTGTTAGTTATCTATTTTATATATAGTTGTGTGTATATGTCATTCTCTAACTCACAATTTATCCCTCCCCCATTTATCCCCTCAACTCTAGATTACTTTTAAAACCTAATATAATGTAATACAATGTAAATGCTATGTGAATTGTTGCCTGCTTGCAGCAAATTCAGGTTGCTTTTTGGAACTTTGTGGAATTTTTTAAAAAATATTTTTGATCTGTGGTTGGTTGAATCCAAGGATGCGGAACCAGGTTGGTGAACACATGGAGGTGCTGGGAGAGTCACGTGCTCAGGGAGGACACGACAGCTCTGCAACTTTTCCCCATGTCTTGCCCTAAGCATTTCTTCCATTTGGCTCTTCATGTGTTGTATCCTTTTTAATACACCAGTGATCAAGTAAGTCAAATGTTTCTCTGAGTTCTGGAAGCCACTCTAGCAAATTAATTGAACCCAAGGAAGAAGTTGTGGGAACCTCTAATTTACAGCCAGTTTTAAGAAGCATAGGTAAAAGCCTGGGCTTACAACTAAAGTCTGATTTGGTGGTGAGGGGCAGTCTTACGGCACTGAGCTATTAACCTATGGAATCTGACGTCATCTCCCAGTAGACAGTGTCAGAATTGAATTGAATTCTCAGACACCTGTTAGGGAATTGCTTTGTGTTGTGTGGGAAGTGCTCCCGTCCCCCAACATGACACTGGAATTGGATCCAGGAATTTAAAAGACCATTTAAGCCATCCAGTCTGTGGTACTTTGTTATAGCAGCTCTAGCAAACTAATATTTATTTCTTCCTTCCTTATAAGCTGTTTTATGGGAAAAAAACCACACTCACAAAAATCTTGATGTATAATTTTTAAAACTGCTAGATTTGGTTATAATAATTGAGAGTAAACACTGAGTTTTGAGAATTACCATTTTTCACTTAGTTCTGCCATCGCTTAACATACACTACTATCATTTTTAATTTTTATATTTCTTTCTATTAAAAGTAATATTTCCTTCTTATGGTTTTTGACATATTTCCATACATATTTATATCCATTTAAAATAATAATGATAACAATAATAAAAATAGCATGTTACACTCCTATGACATGTACCTACCACTTAATTTTAAAAGCTAATACTACCTGTAAATTTAAAGTCCTCCTTTTCCTCATGTGTCCAATCTCTGATTAGATCCTCCTCCTTCCCCAAGGTAAATTTGTATTAATCAAATGTATACAAATTACACATACATACACATATAATTAATTTTCCCTATTCTAAAAACTTAGTATTTATTCTATAGTTTTAAAGGTGTTGGGTACGGTGTTTTGTATGTATCTTATAAACAAAGCTTGCTAATTGCATTTTTAAATCTCCAGTGTCTTTACTAATTTTTGTGTCTGATAGATCTCTCAGTTACCAAGAGGAACAAGTTACAATCTCTCACTTTGTTGGTGGTTAACTTTACTTACTTCTGTATATATATATATATAAATATATATATAAATATATAAATATAAATATATAAATAAATATATAAATATATATATTTATATATATATATATTTTTTTTTTTTTTTTGCGATACGCGGGCCTCTCACTGCTGTGGCCTCTCCTGTTGCAGAGCACAGGCTCCGGACACGCAGGCTCAGCAGCCATGGCTCACGGGCCCAGCCGCTCCACGGCATGTGGAATCTTCCCGGACCACTGTGCCACCAGGGAAGCCCTCCAGTTATATTTTCGTTAGAGTATCTTTGAGATATTTTACCTTACAATTTACTTTTAATTATTCTGTGTTCTTATTATAAATATACCTCTTCTAAGCAACTATTAGCAAGATTCTCGTAATCCAGACTGACAATTTCTATTTTTTTAATTAGAGGGTTAGCTGATTTATATTGATTGTGGATTACTCTTACATGTGAATTTACTTATATTTCCCTATTTTTATATGATTTTTCTCCTTTATTTGCCTTTAAAATAATTAATTGTGTTATTTTCCTCACTTCACATTTTCCCTTGCACTGTATTGGAATTTACACAATTTCTATCCTTTCTGGTCACTGTAGAATGTTCTTTTACATTAATTTGTATATTTAATCTTTACCTTAATAATACAAGAGCCTTAGAAAAATTTCATTACCATCTCACCTCTCCTCATTTATATGCAGTTTTATCCATATGGATATTTTAACCACAGTATACATTATTTTGTTGCTTTATACAATAAAACTTTAACCTTATGTAAGCAAATGTACACAAATCTATTTTTCTTTGTTCATCTTTTATTGTTTCAATTTAGATCTCTTTTCTGTGATCATTTTGCATATATATATGAAATTCCCTTAGAGAGAGTCTTTTGATAGATTTTTCCTAGTTTTTGTCTGAAAACGTCTCCTTTTGCTTCCATTTTTGAAAGTTAATTTTTTCATACTTATATTTTTAGATTAATTTTTTTCCGTTTGGCTTTTAGAAAATATTTCCATTATTTTACTGACTTCCAATGCTTATTATTGAGAAGTCAGCTATATCTACATTTTAAAGGTAATTTTTCTTTTATCTTTGGCACTATTTAAAAACACATCCATGTTTATTTTCTGGTTTAGTATAGAGTAGTCCCCCTTTATCTGCAGTTTTAGTTACCAGTGGTCAACCTCGGTCTGAAAATATTAAGTGGAAAATTCTAGAAATAAACAATTCATAATTTTAAATTGTGTGCTGTTCTGAATAGCATAATGAAATCTTGCACTATCCAGCTACATTCCACCCAGGATGTGAATCATCTCTTTGTATCCCACCCATTAGTCACAAAGTAGCCATCTAGGTTGTCAGGTAGACTGTCTCATCACAGTGCTTGTGTTCAGGTAAGCCTTATTTTACTTAATAATGGCCCCAAAGCACAAAAGTAGTAATTCTAGCAATTTGGATATGCCAAAGAGAAGCCATAAAGTGCTTCCTTTAAGTGAAAATGTGAACATTCTCGACTTAATAAGGAAAGAAAAAAAATCGTATGCTGAGGTTGCTAAGGTCTACAGTAAAAACACAACTTCTATCCATGAGATTATGAAAAAGGAAAAAAAATTATGCTATTTTTGCTGTCCCACCTCAGACTATAAGAGTTATGGCCACTATGCATGATAAGTGCTTAGTTAAAATGGAAAAGGTGTTAAATTTGTACAAAGTATTTTGAGAGAGAGAGAGAGAACACATTCACATAACTTTTATTACAGCATATTGTTATAGTTGTTCTATTTTATTATTATTGTTATTAATCTCTTACTATGCCTAATTTATAAATTAAACTTTATCATAGGTATATACATATAGAAAAAACATAGTATATGCAGGGTTCAGTACTATCTGCTGTTTCAGGCATCCACTGGGGGCTTTGGAACATATCCCCAGAGGATAAGGGGAGACTACTATAATACACCTAGTTGTGAAACATTTTGTTGAGCTTTCTGAATCTGAAGATTTGCATCTTTTTTCAATTTGGAAAAATACAACTGATTTTCCCTTCTAATATTCCTGTGGGAAACAATAAAATGTCATATAAAACATTTTTTAGGTTAGAGGTGAGAAACTGAAACAAGCATTGTTTTTTGTTTTTTGGAATTATAGAATTTATGGCTAAATACTTTAAAAATATTGATTTCAGGTCCCTATACACACACACACACACACAGATTGAAGATCTACAATAATAGATATCACAAATTTTATCTAGTATGTGACAATTATAAACACCACACAATGCCATTTATGCAGTTCGTTACAGCCAAAATTATTAAAATAACTACAATAAGATCAAGAAACAAGCATTGTTTTAACTTTCAACTACATAGCTTCATCTTAGCTTTTGAACAATTTCCTAGACCATTTCAAGGTTTTTTAGAGAAACACAGAGGTGCAAAGAATTTATCATCTTACAGAGGTCATTTAAACAACATACCACATGTCTCTAGCTCTGGGCTTCCTACAAGGTCAAATTTACTTTACTGGGAAAAAGAATTGCTTCTTGAGGTTTCCAACTGAAAATATAAAATGTTGCCTTTAACTGTATATTTTAATCTATATAAAATGTATTTTCCTAATCCATTTGTCCATATGCTGTTTCGTATTTTCTTTCTAAAGGGGGCAAGCATTCAGTTTTTTTAAAAATCCTTTTCCTTTTCAAGATGAGAATGAGAAGATTTCAATTGCATTCAAATAATTAAATGTAATGTTTGGACAAGAGCTTTAAATTTATCATTCCAAACCACATATTTTAGAAACAAGAAGACTGAAGTAATATTAAAAAAAAAAAATGGTTCTGAAGAACCTAGGGGCAGGACAGGAATAAAGACGCAGACGTAGAGAATGAACTTGAGGACACGGGGAGGGGGAAAGGTAAGGTGTGACAAAGTGAGAGAGTAGCATGGACTTATATATACTACCAAATGTAAAATAGATAGTTAGTGGGAAGCAGCTGCAGAGCACAGGGAGATCAGCTCAGTGCTTTGTGACCACCTAGAGGGGTGGGGTAGGGAGGGTGGGAGGGAGATGCAAGAGGGAGGGGATAGGGAGATATACGTATATGTATAGCTGATTCACTTTGTTATAAAGCAGAAACTAACCCACCATTGGAAAGCAATTATACTCCAATAAAGATGTTAAAAAAATGAATGAATGATAAATGCAGAACTCTAGTTGTAAACTAGAAACTTCTTAAATATGATCACTGTTTTAATCCTTCTCTCTATCCTCAAATTATTATACATGGAACCTGGTAAATAATTGGTCTCAGCTAATACTGAGGATATAAATGAAAGCATAATTCAAATTGAATCATATATACTATTTTTGAGATCTGAAAATTTTATCCCTGTCTTTTATCAGAACCTTCTGTTAAGGCAATAAAAACAACAACAACATAAAAACAAAACAAAAACAAACACAAAAAACTTTGGGTATCCTGGCCTTTAAATACATTAGCAAGTGAAATAACCTTCTTGTGCATAGAGAATTCCTCCTTTGTTCAAGTGAAAGCTAAAATTTTCTAAGCACTCTTCATAGGGTAACTCTACTGAGGAGCCACACAGGAATATATCTTCCAAGGTATGTGGCCTGGACCTTCCAACCTTCCCCCATAGGCAGGATTCAATCCAAGGCTGTGTTGTTTTGGACACATCTTTTTTGTTTTTTCTCAGTTCAATAGAAAACATCACCTTAGTTTTGCCATCCTCATCTTTGGTTCTCACTTCTCTTAAATGCGCTTTCCTTTTTTTTTTCCTCACAATAAGAAAATACAAATATTTAAAATCTTTTTTGGTTCATTAGTTATTCCAATATGAAATAAACTTTGGCTCTATCTTCCCGTCATATTCTAAAGATGTTAAAATAAATAAATAAATAAAGTAAAGAAGAGTAAGTTTTATACTTTAAAACATCATACTTGATAATTCTGTAACAGTTATTAAGCATACTTAAAATTAGATATATTTTAAAAATGCATTTCTGTCACTTATCTGAACCCAATGATTTCACAACTTTTATGTGAAGAAGTAGTACAAACAATATTTCCAAAATGTATACGTCTTTTGAATGAAAATTTTCCTTTGGAGGGAGGCAACATGGTCCTATTAAGAGTCAACATATTTAAAACACAAATTAAACTAGCTTATGTTTTCCAATAAAATTGTTAGAGAAGGTCTCCAGGGTTTCTGAATGTCTTCCAAACTACCCAGTTTGATGTGATTCAGGGTATTTGAAAAAGTTCATATTGCCCAAAATTGCAAATGGATTAAAACATTTTTATCTATCTCTAAGGTGAGAAGACATGCTTTAATATTATAGTTTAGCTATATTCCTTAAGACTTTTTCTTTCAAATTGTATCATCTTATTGAAGCATTCCTAACAAACTGAAAAAAGTTTGGATTGATTAAAGGTCAAATCTTCTTAATGTTTGTAAAAAGAAAAAAATTATTCTCTCCTTCTGAACATTCTGATTGAGATTTTAAAATAGGTATGTAAAATAATTTGATAATGATCATTTTTATGCTATATACATCTCATATTATAAAATCATTAAACTTTGTCTTTGGGAGATGTAGGGAAGAGTAATTGAACCCCTCAGTCTATATTGCCTTAGGGACAATGATTTGAATCCTGAGTGAATAGAGGCATTTCCTCTCTCCCTTGAGTTTGAGAAGCTGCATATAAACTCAAAATCTTCAATTATGTTGGGTTTATTAGGTTTTTTTGTTCCTAACTTGAAGTGGAGGCACATAGTACATTTGTGAAAGGAAAGAGTTTAGGAATCAACTCTCAGCACACAGAGGAATTCAAGATTTTGAGCATAATGACTAGTCCTAGAAGTTGGATTTGTAATTCTTTTAAGAAGCCTGACCTAACCTTCAACACCTCATCTTTTTTATTTCTAGCTCTATTAACATCCATTTCTTCCTTGTGCCTTATTTCTATACTAACACCTAAGTACATTACTTGTATTTATTTACATGTCTGTTTCTAATATTAACTGTGAATTCCTTGATGTCTGTATTGTATCTTCTTTCTTAGTGTGCTGGAATTTAGCAAAATCCTTCTAATTAACAAATTTACTAAAAACGTCTGCCACTTATATGGGAAAAAACTCTTAGATTTCCAATTCATTAGTACAAAAGGGTTAGAAAAATATTATACAGCATTTATAAAACTATACCTATGGAAAGTTGTTAACTTGCATAATTTAGATAGGTAGTCTGAGCAGATCTTGTAGAATAGGAGATAGTATATATAGCTTGATGAATTATAAATCTGTCCACTCTTTTTTTCTTGTTAGCACATGTCTGCTTCTACCTTGTCCTTTCATATTGCTATTGTTACTTGTGCTTCCTGTCAAGTAAATAGTTAAATGTGGAAATATTAAAGTATGGGATACTGTCACATTCTCTGGAAATGAGGGAGGAGGGAAGAAATGTTTGAACGATTGCCTAATATAATACTTACATTAGAAGATTTTTCTTTATAATTTAGTTAATTTACAAATTGATCATAATACAACTATATTAAAAAGTTATTGTTTATAAATTAATGCCAAAGCTAAAGAATCCATTATGATAATAACTATCCATTTGCTATGCTAGTGATTCAAGTGTTTGGTGATAGTAGTAAAAAATATTTTCTTTTAGCTAAGATGGCTCACTCTAGTCCTGAGAGGGCATATGTCACCATTCTTTTTATTAAGTTAAAATTCTTCATTCTGAATAATACATTACAGTGAAAATGCATTTTAGAAAAAAAAATTCATGGACAGAGGAATCTATGTTAGCCGACTTGTGAAGTTATTAATGTTGCAACTGGTATCATCAATCTGAGAATGGATTTTGTATTTGTATTCTAAATGAGATCACAGTGTAAGATTGCCTCTACCCTTTTCTTTTGAAAACTAATTCTAATCATTCTAGCTTAGTATTCATCTCTCCACTGAGAAATTCCACTAATACAATCATAGATTGAAATTAAAACTTGGTTCTTAAAATTATCAACGTTGAAGACCTAGAACATTTACAATCAGTCTTTGAAAAAGTCATCACTCAATTATGGAACAATTATATATCATCCATGCAAAAACTGAAACTACGTATATTATTTAAAGTATATTGGAACAAGCATTCATTAGATATATATGTAGAAATCTTGGACTGTATATACATTGTTAGTTCAAATAATATTTTAAGAGATTTTAATTAAAAAATAACAGAAGCATTTATAGACTACAATAGCAAGAATTTCAGCAGAATCATGAAGGTGACATTAAATGTAGAATGATACCTGTCTTAGCTAATAAGAGAAAGCTGATAGTTAAGCCTTCAGGAAGAGAAGCTGATGAAAAGCAAATGGACTTACAAGGTAGAACCTCCAAAAAGACTCATAACTTGGAAAGAAATCTCCAGAAGTGGGGGTTTAAAGTAAGGCCTAAAATATGAAGATTAGTTCAAAATTTGATTGAAGAAATTTGGGACCCCTTAATCTCTAGAATGTAAACACCATAGGGTAGGGGTATTCCCTGTTATTTTCATTGATATATCTCAATTACCTGTAACAATGTTTGACATATAATCAGAATTTTTTTTAAATGTGTTAAGTGAATACACCTCCTCCCAAACCTCACACAGCAGAAGACTACTGACCCCCTAACAGAAACTAGGGATTCTAAGAAGAGGTTTGCCCCACTGAGAGTGCTTGAGATGTCATTGTAAACACAGGTCAGGATACTAAAGTTTACATATTCACCAATAAAACTACCCTGCACCTTGATAGATCCCATAATGCTGGCATGGAGATGTATCCCCATCCTTCTCACTATGCAAGTGCTTATATTTCTCTATGTGGGGAAATTAGTCATTACTCAGGGAAAAATATGGTTCACTGTCTTATCAATTTGCTTTGAAGCCTAACCTTCAATAAACTCTATCCAAGAACTGAAAGCTTTCAATTAGCTTCTTAGTTCCTTCTTCTTAATTATAAATGAAAAAATGAGATCAAAAGAAAAATATGGTGATTGTGGGGCAGGGTCAAGATGGCGGAGTTGGAAGACCCTGAACTCACCTCCTCCCAAAGGCACACTAAAATTACAACTACTTACAGACCAACTATCCCTGAGAACAACCTGAAGACTAGAAGAAAATACTTTCCACAACTAAATATATAAAGAAGAGCCACACAAAATAGGTAGGAGAAGCAGAGATGCAGTCTAGTAAGGACCCACACCCCAGGGTGGCAACCTACAAATGGGAGGGATACCACAATTGCAGAGGTCCTCCCCAAGGATCTAGGGGTCCAAGTCCCACATTGGGCTTCCCAGCCTGGGGGTCCTTCACTAGAATGAAGAGGATTAAGAGGTTAAAACTTCCAGTTATAAAATAAATAATTCTCAGGGATATAATATATAGTATAAGAAATATGTCTGTAATATTGTAATAACTTTGTGTGGGGACAGATGGTTACTAGACCTATCGGGGTGATGATTTTGTAATGTATTTAAATGTCAAACCGCTATGTTGTGCACTGAAACTCATGTAATATTGTATGTCCACTGTATTTCAATTGAAAAAAATAAGATCAAAACACATTTAAGGAAAGCTTTTATGAAATACAAAAACTAAAACAATGAAATAATAATTATTTTATAGACAATAAAAACAATGCAGAGATCAGGAGAAAAACCTCAAAACAAGTATAATCAATATCTCCTAGGAGATAGAAGGCAATGCATCATGGTTTTATAGTACTATAAAAATAACATTCGGATATAAAAATACTCTTGGAAATCTAAAATATGACAGTAGAAATAAAAAGTACTTTAGCAGATAAAAGGGTAAATTTGAGAAAAACTCTCAGAAAGCTCAAGGTTATAAAATGTCTAAAAGTAGAAGCAACAAAGGAATTAAAGGATGGGTCTTGGAGATGAATAATAGGAGTTTACAAAAGAAATACTAGAAGAAGAAAAGCATTAAAGAATTGTTTAAAAAGTTAAAGCATCTAAGCATGCCCTACACAATAAGAAAAAAGACCCATTTACACAAAAGTACATTATTGTGAAATTTCAAACAATAGAGAGAAAGATGCTAAAGTCTTCCTGAAAGAAAAATGAATTGTAATATGTACAGGATTAAGGATCTGAATGGAATTAATTTCTCACCTGTCACACCAGGGTTTAGAAGAAAAGAAGAAATTCCTTCTGAGTTCTGAAATACATGGTCTTTAACCTAACATTCTATACTCAAACTATCATTCAAATATAAGGGTAGATCATAAGTCCAAGTAAAAACCTATATAAGCAGAAGTTCATAGACATTTTTCATTATTACCCTAAACTGAAAGTAACCCAAATGCTCACTGACTGGTGAATAAATTGTTTTACATCCATATAGCAGAATACTACTTAGTGATAAAAACAAATTAATTACTGATATATGAAAAACCTTGCATAAATTTCAAGCATATTATGCTAAGACAAAGAGGCTATGGTTAAAATCTAGTGTATGAATTTTATTTCACATAGAGGACTATATTTCAAAGGAGATCTTAGATTACTGATAGCTCTATCAATACTTGATAAAATCTACTTTTAGTTTTGAGGTATGATTCATCAACAGATAATATCAGGTCGGGATCTTTTTTTTTTTTTTTTTTCGGTACGCAGGCCTCTCACTGTTGTGGCCTCTCCCGTTGTGGAGCACAGGCTCCGGACTCGCAGGCCCAGGGGCCATGGCTCACGGGGCCAGCCGCTCCACGGCATGTGGGATCTTCCCGGACCAGGGCACGAACCCGGGTCCCCTGCATCGGCAGGCGGACTCTCAACCACTGCACCACCAGGGAGGCCCCTCAGGTCGGGATCTTAATGAGAGTCCCTAACAAAACAGAGTGAGATAAGGTTTCCTGACGTTAGACAATTATAATGTTCCTCTTCCAAGATTCAGAGTGTTGCAGTGATAGTAATGTAAAAAGGAGAGAGTAACAGAATCTCCTTAGAGGGTCATCAACTGTCTGAATGTATTTTGTGTTCTCAGTGAGTAGTAATGTCTGCACTTCATAAGGAACCATGAGGTCAAATGTGGAGTCTAGAACTGGTTCAGCAGAAGCATCAAGTTTTGCTATAGCAGCTAATGCTGTATCACAAGAAGGATAAGACTTAGCAACCTGGTCAAGAATGAGGTATTTTTGTGAGGCGTAAGTAAAGTATTTTTGATGGTTCCCATGAATTGAGTTAAACCCCAAGCGTCTGTCTGGATCACTCATGCACAAATAGATGAAACGGTTTCTTGCAGTTAAGGATACATACAGAAGGAGGCTGAGATCACCTACATAAATCAGAACTGGACCACAGGGAAATTTAGATCTTTTAAGTCTTTAATGAAGACCTGAAGAAAATAGGAGGGAGCTTCAGTGAACCAAATGAAGGGGTCACAAATATCCAGGTATATTGTTATCCTCAAGGTGAAGGTAAAGTGTATTTATTCTCTTGGTCTAGAGATACACAGAAAGAGGTAGAGCAAAGAGGTAGAGTAAAGCGAGTGGCTTCAGGAGGAATTGATGACAGCATGGTATTTGTGTTAGGTACTACCAGGAAGTGAGTGATAACATTTTTGTTGATGACCCCAAGATCTTGAACAAATCAATCTCCTCATTTGTTTGGTTTCTTTCCTGGAGAATGGGAGTGATACAAAGGCTAGTTCAGCGCATTAGAGGACCTTTGGTATAAGATTTTCAACTATAGGTTTGAGCCCTTTCTTTGCTTCTGCTTTAAGAAAGAGTGAGGAAGTTTGAGTAATGGTTTAATGGGATTTACCTGAACTTGCATAGGTTTTGCTCCAATTATCTTTCTTATGCCAGTGGAACTTTTAGCCCATATAATGTCAGGTATCCTTACCTGGGGTATGTATCAGATACAATGGAGGAGGCAAAGGTATATCCAGAGAAGACATACTTGATTATAAATAGAAGAGTTCTATGGAACCTCAAAAAATATTCTCTCTGGTACATATTTAATATTACAATTTTGTACGCAAAATAAGTCTCTCCCTATTAAATTTGCAGGAGTTGTATCACAAAGCAGGAGGAAAGATTTTTCAGTCAAGAGCCCAAGGGTTCAGTTAAGGGCTAGAAGATAGGGAAAATCTATGGGTTATTTGCAATATCTATCAACTGTGTAGTATGTTTATTCTGAGGTAAATGTTGAGCAAAAGTGGTAGGGTTTAATGGAGAAAGATGTACACATGTACCAGGAATTGATGAAGATGATCACCTAGATTTATGGTTAATTTACCTTTAATGAATGTTTAAGGGTAAGCAGGCTATCGGGCAAGTTTTCCTTTTGGGGGACACTTTTACTGATTTAAATTGAAGGATTTTTCTTTGTCTTTTGTTATTCTTTTGTAGGAAATGAAAATTTTTTCCCAACATCCCTTATGTTTACGATATTTATAAGTGTTCTTGGCAGTAGGTGGTTGGTTGGAAAGTGGGCCATCTAGCTGTTTGATCAGTAGGGCCACAGTTTTTTTTTAAGACCAGTTTCATCTTGCTCTAAGGCCCTTTCAAAATGTTCAGAAAGTGTCATAGTTAAGATAAAGAGGTTATTTCCCATTCTAATTTCTGTTTACTAATTAGGTATCTAATTTCAGGATTAACTCCATGGACAAGATAAGAAGAAAGAGCTGCTATGACATCAGCACTTTCCTTAACTCACAATTGTTGTTAAAAAGTATTTTCTAGTCAATACTGAAAATCTCCTATAGTTTCATCTTTTCTCTGTTATCAATCATTTCAGTAAATCAAATTATTTGAATTGATTAACTTATTAAAATTATGTTCAAATAATATTTTTGGAAATGCTTTGGGGTGGCGTATAAGAGCTTCGCCTGAGATTGGGGGCCTTTCTCTTGAACTTTGGGTTTATTGTGGAAATAGGAATCCTGAAGGGCCCTGTCTGAGTCAATCCAATCATCTTTTGCCTCAGGAATTAATCTCTGAGGTTCTAACTAACATGTGTGTATGTTGATATAGATCATGAAAACTTGAGCCATATGCACCCCCCCAAATTCAAAATTTTTCTATAGGAAATCTTTTTTTTTTTTTTTTTTGCGGTACGTGGGCCTCTCACCGCTGCGGCCTCTCCCGTCGCGGAGCACAGGCTCCGGACGCGCAGGCGCAGCGGCCATGGCTCACGGGCCCAGCCGCTCCGCGGCATGTGGGATCCTCCCAGACCGGGGCACGAACCCGTGTCCCCTGCATCGGCAGGCGGACTCCCAACCACTGCACCACCAGGGAAGCCCAGGAAATCTTTAATTAGAACCTATAATTCAATTTAGGTCCCCTAGGGAAGACTTTAATTCTGTAGTTGCCTGCATATCTTGCTCATGAGATGAATGAATCTTTAGAGGCATCTGTTATTTTGGGAGTTTGGGGAAAAGGTAAGGAGTCTGCAAAGAAGAGGAAGGAGACAACAGAAGCCCAAAAGAAGAGAGATCAGAAAGATTAAGGGGAAGAGGGAGAGTTGGATATGAGGAAATCACTGGAGGACAAGGAAGGGAGGACTCAAAAGGAAAACGAATCTAGTTCATTTTTGCTTAAGATGATCAAATTGCTCATTAGCTTTGGCTAAAAAATCTTTTAGTGAAGCAAATTTTGATTCAGAATTTCATTTGGAGGTCTCTGCATAGCAGTCAAAATTTGCTACCCACTGTCCCTAAGAAAACTTATCCCCTTTCTTTTCTAAGGAGTCACTGAAATGAACATTATTGTTCAAGTCAAATGTTCCCCAAAGTCACCACTGAAAGCCCAAACTATCTTTGGTGAATTTATGCCATGTAGAAAGAAAGGCATAAGAATAAGGATTATGCTGAGAGTACATACAAGAAGCATTATTATTTTTTTTCTGGAAGAGGAAAGGTTATAGACTTAGATGACCTCATGAGAGCTGGCAATAGTCAGTAGGAACATAATGCTTGTATATCTTGTGTCTCAGGCCCCCAACCTGATAGCTGGTCACCTCTGAAGGCTACCCCCCAAATCTGTGTCTTTTGATAGGTAGAAAAACAGAAAGAATGCTCTCTGTGGCTGAAAGTTGAGCTCTCAGGAGTTTATATGAAGGAGAACCTTTGGTGACCCACAGAAAAACTTGTCCAAGCAGATGTCAGTGTGGTAAAACTGCAAATTCATTGGTCTATGAGGCCAGCTTGAACAATAAGGCTCGTATGCCCTATCCCTGTATTCTACCATTTTCCATCTTATGACAACAAGCATTTTTAGACAGTACAACACAAAGGAGTAACAAAAAAGACATCAAAAAAAGATGAAAATGAATAGCTTGATTTCACCAAGGATGTCCAAGCAAATGGAAAGCAGTAACAAAACCCAGATGCGAAACTGAGAATAAATAGGCAAGGAATTCAATGCAAAGATAGCAGAGTTCAGACCTGGGGCTACCTTACAATGCCAACCCAGACTCAATCAGCCTCTAGCAACAAAGCATAACGCCTCTGTAGCTACCACACCTGGTTGAGGGCTGCAGTCTGCTACCACAGTGTCTTGATGGGACCTCCAGGAAAACCCTGGAAATAAATGAAACCACCCAAATGGGAACAAGTAAAGCCTATATATTCTGAACTTGCTATAGCAAGTGAGTCAGCCATCATTATTTGCATTTGACAGAGACTTAAAAGCAGACAGGGAAGTTGGACATATGTGTAGTGGGAAAAAGAGGATTCAGGCATGCCCTGATTGGAGGTTTTGGCATTGGAGCTGGGGGTGGGCTCACTAAATTTGGAATCTTATGTGATTCATTAAGGGAGCATATTTAGCTTTCTCTGTTTAGCCCTAAATTGAAGGCAGAGGCAAAAACTGGGGGGACTGATAGTTATTGATCAATGCTGGCTGTTCTAGACTTACAGCCACAAAGGTTTGGCTTCCTGGGTTGTTTGCTGCAGTTCATGGGTCAGACTTCTATTTTTATATATGGTCTGGCTATCGTCAGTTAGTATACTCTGTCTTTCAGTTGCTTGCCAAGGGTAGGTGGTGAGGGAAGATGATTGATTACAAAGGAGTCGAAGGGAATTTTCCATATGTTGATTGTGGTAGTAGTTGCCACATACATATGCACCTGTTAAAATCATAGAAAAGCAGTTTGCAAGGCAGAAATAGAGACACAGATGTAGAGAACAAACATATGGACACCAATGGGGGAAAGCAGGGGGTTGGGGTGCTGGTGGGATGAACTGGGAGATTGGGATTCACATATATACACTTATATGTATAAAATAGATAACTACTAAGAACCTGCTGTATAAAAAAATTTTAAAATACAAAAATAAAAAAAACTGAGTTTATGTATGAAAAAAAGATTCAAACTCAAAAAAAATCATAGAAAAGTACTCCTAAAAAGGCTAAATTATATTTTATATAAATTATAGTTCAACAAACCTGACTTAGAAAAATAAAATTAGACATATTTGTTCTGTAATTTTCTCCAGCAAAGTTCAGCTGTGTTTATGTGACTATAGAAGTATATGGGTTCCATTCGGTACAAATAAAATGGAAGGGGAGAGAGTCAAGGAATTAAAAGAATTTGCAAAGGTGGGTATGATATAACACAAAATCAAGGCTGTTCAAAGAGGAAAGTAAATCCAGAAAG
Organism: Orcinus orca; assembly: GCF_937001465.1. Taxonomy (NCBI): domain Eukaryota; kingdom Metazoa; phylum Chordata; class Mammalia; order Artiodactyla; family Delphinidae; genus Orcinus; species Orcinus orca. The sequence continues at coordinate 78,787,492 of NC_064565.1, forward strand.
AGACTGATGGGTAGTATATAAAATGGGTGAGGTTAAGGACCTCAGTGAGAAAAGAAATTCATCGGTGAAGCTAATTGTGCCAACGAACTAGAAGAAGAGTCAGCGATAGTCAGGTGGATTTTGAAGCTATGATTTCATAGATAGTGCAGTTTTCGCTAGTGACAAATTCTAGGTTTGGCTATAGAGTAGTACATTTAAGAAAAGTAATTGAAAATAAGAAGCTGAAGCAACCAATCAATCATTGAGAGGGATGGATCATGTGTGGGGATGGAAGGGGCAATGTGAATGACACAGTAGGTTCAGAGGAGTGGAAGAACGAAATCCATTTTCTAAAGTTATTAACAAATGAAGGGAGCTTTCCAAAAGGTTGGTAATGATCAGGACAGATTCCCTGTGGAATGGAATGGGAGAGAATAATGGGGTCAGATTCCGCAAGCCTCAAAGGAAAATTATTTTTTTCACCTTATTTTTAAAAATGAGAGAGGTAGAACTTTGGAATGTAAGTTACATTGATTAGGGGGCAGGAAACATAATCAACTTACTACCCAATCCTGATATATCACGAGTGTTTGAGAATCCTCCTCCTGGAGAAGACTGTACCAGAAATACAGGGTCCTCAGGAGATAATCAAATTTCACTTGAGTCAAGAAGCTGTGGTCAGGGAAGATTGAGGGTATAGGGGGGTTATCAGAAAGAGCTAGGAGACTTTCCTAAACTTCAACTGCCATGGTGCGTCATTTTTTGGTGCCTGTTCTGTCATTCTTCATGATGCTGTGCCTTCTGCCTGTCTAGAATCTAAACTCCTGATCTGTTATCTCTGGCTGTCTTGGATGTTTTCCAGCTCAGCTTAATCTAATATACTTAACTCATCCCCTCTATTTCCATCACCAAAGACATGGACTTAATCATTCAGTGGGAGGAAGAAGGACCAGAAGGAAGGATGGAGGAACTAGTGAGGAAAGCATGGAACAAATATTTTATTCTTCATTTTAGATTATCAACACTTTTTCCCCCTTCTCTTCTACATGCCTCTTGTTTTATGCTTTTTCAACCAGGCAGTGGAACTATTGGTAGGTTCTTTTCTTTTGCCATTCAGGCATCTTGGATGTATATGTTGTAGGTTATGTAACATATGCCATAATCTACCAATAACACACCATAAAATATTTAAATATGTTGCTTAATTATTTATTACTGTTCCAAAAGGAAGATGAAAACATTGATGTTGGAGCTGTTTTCTTTCTTATAAAATCATTAATTACTCTGGAAGAAATGTTTTTCTGTTTCTAAATATTTTTCAGATTTTGTCTTCTCTGCCAAATAACTGAAATGCTTGTGAACCATTATTTGTATCTTCTCTTTCCCTCAAGTCCCAGAATGTTAATGCAAATGTAAATTTTGAATAGGTAAAACAAGGATTAGAAAAATGAACAGAAGTTATATCTGGCTGCTTAGATGACTAAGGATATGATAGCAGTTTGGGGCATACTCATTGTACACACGTGACCTTTGCAATGCTACAGTAAAATTCTCAATATCACAGTAGCTTATTAGTACGCTAATAAGCAGAGAGGTGAAAATCTTCTGATATGGATGAATGTGGATATTTTCAATATTCAGGGTATTAGGAGAGCTTATATAGTCTCTGGAAACACAGCTTTCCATATCTTAAATTAATTATATTTCTAGCTCTACTGAGAGCAATGATAATTTTTAGCAAACAAAGATTGCTTTTACTCGGCTCACCTACCCTGACAAACAAAAGAGCAGTCAAATTCACTTTCTCTGTTATTTTCTTTGCATCTGAGCCCATAATTGATTTCCATAAACAATATTGTTACAATGCTATACCACTTCAGGCTTTTATTACTGATTATTACACCAAAAATAAGAAAAGAAAGCAAGGAAAAGGGAACAACAAATGAAAGAAAGAATAAAGGAAGAAAAACAGTAATGAAGAAGAAATGAAGGAAACCAGATGGTGACATGTAAACAAAACTCTGCCTTTCATAATATTATTTCCATTTCTAAGTTTATCCGTAATAGATTGCCAATGGGACATCATGGAATTGAGGTATTATTGTTCATTTCAAACAGTGTAGTCAGTAGTAAAAAGGAAGTGTCAAAATGTAATTGATCTTTACTAGTCAATACAGCTGAAGCAAAATAAAACATCAGCCCTATTGACTCCTTTTTTTGTTAAAATGAATAAAAACCAAAAAAAAGCATGAGTATGTATAAACATAATCTCACATACATCCTTGAAAGTAATTTAGTTGGCATCCTTAGATACTTCCCAATTATCATGACTAACCAGCCAACTCAAGTGTACTTTATTATTCACGCAAAATAACAATATAAAACGAAGATGATAAAAAGAGCCATTTGGGATTATATTTTTGCTCCATGCCAATAGATTATTCTGAGGGTAAAGTGCAGAAAAGTTATCTGGGGTAATAGAGTTGTGTTATTTATCACAACAACTTTAAAGTATAAGGTAGTCTTAACTAGATACTTAAGTTCTCAGAAAAAAATAATAACTTTGTTACTTAGTGTTGCTATTTTTCAGGTGGCTGGAAGCTGTGGTCAAATAATAGCAGCCAATGAATTGTCTAGTCTGGGAAGGAAAAGTTATAAAATAAGAATTTATTAAGTTATGCTTATACAATAAAAGTGGCATGTTCATAATCACAAAACTATATAATGCAAAATGAATATATTAAAAATAAAATGTATAAAATGTATAATAAGCCATCTTATTTTGAGACATAATCTCTTAGCATCCAGTCAGTTGGTTTCCTACAGTCACAACTTGTCAGTAAATTAAAGATGCTTGATGTCAGCTCCTCAAAATATTAATGCCCCTTTAGTTGAACTAGTTTAGATATATACAATTTCTAAATTAAGTTTGAGTTTGCTCTGCCTGGATTATCCTCTCATTTAGAGACACTACCCTTTCTCTACCAAAGTGTAATAGAATACACTTTCCATAATCTTCCTCAGATTAGCCACCCAAGGCTCACAAAATTGTGTCATCTAATGTTAATAAATTCCTTAAAGAGAGCCAACAACGAACATGTTATTTGAGGCTGGTGTCTCAAACTCTATTCATAGTTCTATTCAAAGTTGTCTCTCAATATCATCTCTCTCTTGCTTGTTTCTCAATTTCTATCCCACAAACCCCAGGATTATTAATCTCCCATCAAAGAAGCAGCCTTGCTTTCAACTGTGCTTTTCACTCTCTCATCTCTCTCATTTCAATCCAGGGCACCTTTGTGTCTCACTGGCCCTTTTTCCATGTTTGCTAATCTCCATTCTAAACTCACTCCTTGTGTTATTAGAACTCATAATGAATTACATCAAGAGAATGATTCCTAAATCTTCTTGCCTTGATTTCCAAAAACCTGTCTAGAAGAAGTAATACCTTTTCCCTTAAATCTCATCTACTCCAGGGTAATGTTTTGGCAGAACTGGCCTCCTCTCGGTTCTACTTTGTTATTTCTCTTTTAAGTTTCTCCTCTGTTGAAACTGTTAAAATGTAGTTGTGATTCAATTTCCATTCTTGTTTTCTATGAACCTATATTTCACTGCTTACTTTAGCACCTGGTTTCCACCTTCCATAAATTACTTTGAATATTATGTCCACTTCAATATCATACTGAGAACTTAACTAACATACTAACCTAAAAGATCTTTTAACATTTTCTACTCTAGAACAAGTGTAGGAAAACAACATCCCACAGGCCAAATCTGGCCTCTTTCTTATTTTTGTAAATAAAGATTTAATGGAATCAAGCCATACCTACTTGGTTGCATATTGTTCTATGGTTTTCCCTGAGGACAAAGTGAGTAGTTGCAACAGAGACCATAAAGTCAAAAATATTTACTATCTGCCCTTTATAGAAAATATTTGCAGATCCCTCCCTGTTCTAGAGTTCCCCCAAAATCACTAATCGTAAGAATCATTATTAGTAATCAGTATCTTCAGAGGGAAGGTCTGTGAACCTCTCTTATCAGGTGGATTTTGAAATATTTCTTCTACCCTAAAAGTCTTAAACATACAAGGAAAGGAGCATGAGCTTTGATTCCCCCATAGTTTAATCTAGTGGTTCTAAGGGTGGCAGAGAACAGCTTCACATAGGAATATTTTAGAAATGCAAATTCTCACACTCTGCCTCAGATATACTGAACCAAAATCTCTGGGGGTGGGGTCTGGTGGTATATGTGTTTTAACAAGTCCTCAAAGAGATTCTGGAGCATACTTAGGTTTGAAAGCTATTGCCCTAAATAAAGCAATTACTCTTACCTCACTGCAAAAATCTCTCAGGAAATCACCCATTTTCCTTTCTGTTTATCTCTGCATGTATATACATAATATTTCTTTGTACCTTTCCCCTTTGGAATTCGCATGAGAGATTCATATTCCTTTGTAAGGCTAACCCCTCTACTGGTCTCTTTAATATCATTTCTTTCCAGTTCCACCAGTACTTTCATACATCAATCCCTTCTCTCACCAGCCTACCTCCACCTTCCTCTTATATCTACAAACTTAATTTATGCCTCACTCTCTGTTTTTGTTTACAGATATTCTCAAGGCATGCCTTATGCCCTCTGTTTCTTACTTAACATCATCCTCCAACTAGTTGTCTAAGCTAGTAAACAAGAAAAAAGTCAGTCATGCTTGACTTCTCTTTTTCAGAGGCTCTGTTTCTGATTACTGATTAAGACTTGCTGATTTTCTCTTTATTAAGATAATTCTCTTAATCTTAATTCTCAGATTCAACCCCTCTCCATCCCTTCAGTCCCTGTCCTAACCTAGGCCAGAGGAGGCGAATTGCATCGTCCTGAGTTTACAGCTAGTGGCACTGATTGACTATCTCTCTCTATCCCACAGAGCCCAGATTTAGCCTCACAATCTTTCTCGGTTTATCAGCCTAGACAAGCATTTCTATTTGATTACTTTGATACCACTTCATTGGTTCTCAATTACTGAGCTGAAGACTGGTATCTGGCTGGTTGCATTAGAATCATATGGACTTTTACCACTGCAGATTGCAGAGACCCATCATTGATTTAGTCCCTTTTGCGGTAGGAACTGGACATATTTTAAAAAGTTCTCTAGGATATTTGATGAGTATACTCATTGATCTGGATGAGACCTATTGATGACCCTGTTCTAGTAATATCCCATTTTGACTATTTCAGTTGTCTGAATGGCATTCTTATCTCATCTCTCTCTTTAAAATTAATTTTTCTGTATTATAGCAGGGTGACCCTTAAAATTATTTTTGTAAACTCAGTTATGGTTGTCTAACCCCACCTTTACAAGACTTTTGTGCTTTTCCATTAGATATAGAATAAACCAAAACTTTCAACCTTGATGTATAAGGCCACTTTCAACATACCACCCTATATTCCAGACACATATTTTGAATAGTCTTTCCCCTGTCAATTTTCTGCAACATTCTGGCCATCCTGACTATTTACTATTCTTTCAATATGTCATGGAACATCACACCTCTGTGCCTTTGCTTATGCTACTTTTTCTGTCTGAAACATACTCTTTTGTATATCCACCTATCCAATTCAAATGTGACTTTCATTCTTTTTCTTACTTTGTTGTCACTGATCTTGAATCAGCCTTCCTTAAAATGATGGGAGGTTTTGAGAGTAGCAGCAAAATTACATTTTAATTTCAAATTCCCAAATCAGTGCCTAGAAATTAATAATCCCTTTCTGTTTCCAAATCCAAGTCTCCAGTTAAATTCTCCCCAAAATTGAAATTTTCCTTCTGAGAATTTTAATTTCTTTGAATTAGCTGACAATCCCATAAGTGTTTGCCACAGTGAGAATTCCACAAGTAGAGAAATAGGAGACGACTGTGAAATACTGGGAAGATAGTAGAAAATGGATGAGGTATTCTGGTCATTTTGTAAAAATGTTATAGAAAAATTTTATGACTAAGAGATTATAATGTCCATGGTAATATGGCCTTCAATTGTGGAAGTTGTCTAAAAATGCATACAGGGAGCAGAGGGATTTAATTACATTCAGGAGTGATATACTGCTGGGATTTGTGATTGTAAAGGTAAATATTATCATAGTAAAATAAATATATTTTATTTATTATGAAATAAAAAAATGTAGTAATTTAAATATTAGTTTATCAAGTCCTTTCATCTTTCTCCCTTTCTATTTCTCCTGTAGTGTTGACAATTTTCTTTAAGCCTATTATTTCTTGTCTCTTCCCTGTAATCGCCAATGACACGTATGTGAGACAATTGACCAGACTTAAAAAGGTGGCCTAAACTCATGGAAAGGGAAAAACTAATTGACAATAATGAGCACTGAGAATTTAACCTAAAATCATTTGCATCATACCTTGAGAATTCATCATCTATAATAGATATTTTCACATATGACTCAACATTTTTATGTGATAAGAATTTCTCTAAAATCTAAGCTAAAAGCACATAGCTGTTTGATATCAGAATTAGAACTAATACTTAATTTTTACTATTCTTCTTTTATTTTGTTCTATTCAATAGAATTGAATTACAACAAAAGCAATAATAAATATTGTACCAAGCAAACTACCATAATATATATATTTTTAATTTCGAGAATTTCTATAATAATTAAAACATATGTTGTATCTAAGAACAGCAATAAGTTCAACTGATTTATTTATTACAAAATTTGGCTGCTTAGGGAAAAATCCAAATTATCCCTTGTAAACATATTTTTCTCAATTATCAGTAAATTATTTTTCTATTTTACACTATTTTTTAATCTTAATTACATTTTATTTCTTCAATCTGAATCTAAAAAAGGGAAAGAAACCTTTTGTTCTGTTTGTAAGTGCCAGTTGAGAAATCATTACGTATCAGTCTTCTAAAAATGGTATTAAATGGATCACGATTACTGAAACTGAGTTTGGTTTGTTACATCTAAATGTCAAGGAAAAAGATTTTCACCATTTCATTTGTCCAATATCCCTTGTCAGTGATTATTTAACCTTTGAATAAACTAGATTGTAATACCAAGGAAAATTTAATAATACCTAGAACGAAAGATGTATTTGCTATTGTAAACCACCAAATTAAAAACCCAGTTGTAGATTAAATGTTCATCTGTAGATATCATGATTGGAAATATGAATACATTAATCTTTTAGAAACAATATTATAAATAATAGTTCACAAACCTTTCCAAAAATTTATATTTATTCCTAATGAAAAATGGGAAAATATGCTGTAACACTTGTACACATTTAAGAGAAATTTAATGGCAAATGTTAATTCTATTCAAATGATTCTCTTTCTGAAGGAAAGCAGGCTTCATCATAGGAGAATGGAGAGTCAGCTGGATACTTTTTGGAGCTTCTGAATGCGGATATTTCCAAAGCGTTAGAGTTTTATGTCACCTGTTTTCAATGTGTATAGTTTAATTTCCAAACATAACTCTTTTTTTTACTTCTTAAACATGTTTCATTTTTAAAATAATTAGCCATGTCTTCATACAAAAAAAAATAAGTAATAATAAAGGAAATCAAGGGAATATAGGAAAGATAGCATCAAATAAAAGAATAGAGGGATAGAAAAAGATTTTACAGAGAAGGAAGTAGTTAGATTTACCTACAGCAAATGGGCAAGAATTAGAACAGAGGAAAAGGGAAAGCCATTAATAAAATATCTTCAGACACATTTGTAAAGGTAATTGCCATTGGTGGAAGCTTAATTGGTGCAACTCTTTAGTGATATGGAGCTTGTATATCTTTCTCATGGATAATGTCTCTGTCATTGTTTACCCTGAGAGGTAGAAACAATGGGTTAGTTACATCTGTGGTCATCCCTAGTGCATTGTATAAAGGAGATATATTATTACAATCTATGCTACTGGTTATGAAATAATAGTCTATATGGTTCCTACTCTTTCTTTGGAGAGGGAAATATATTAACTGTATAATTTATTGTATTGTTCTCATTAAAAAGAATGCCTGCTATATGCATAGCATTGATCATGGTAATTGGATAAAAGAGAAATATTAAAAATGTTTATTGTCCTTAAGAATTAACTGGGATACTAAGATAAAACATAAACATGATTCACTGCTACCGGCAGAAAGTAAAATTGTTACCCTGTATCAATACACAATCCAATGTTATTTTGCAGCTCCTCCCATGAAGAGGTAGTGTCTATTTTCCTATCCCTGGAAGTTTGGCTGGGCTTGTGAATGGTCTACTGTCTTGAGACCTTGCTCAGCCCATATTAGGTTGTTGTAGGTTGAGAAACTATACTGAAAGTAGAGTCATCACATTTGTGCTAGTGGAGGCCCCAGAGATGTGAGAGAGCCCAACCAAGATCAGCAAATACTTTTCCTCCTTCACAGTGTCAGCATATTCATGAGTAAGTAAAATTGGACCAAAAAAGAACTGCCCAGTTGACCCATAGCATCATGAGCTAGTGATACAGTTGGTCTTTTAAGTCACTGTGTTTTTTTGGAGTAATTTTTAATACAGTAAATGCTAACTGATGAAACTCTATAGAGGGTGGTAAGGGCTTCCTATCTTCCTTTCCTCAGAAGAGGTTTTGCTTAACCAGCCATAATATTAAAGTAAGGTTTTCACAGTCAGAAATTATATTTATAGAATGAATACAATTCTTCCAAAAAGCTAGCAGAAACTAATAGTCCACATATCTGTATTTTGCCTTATACTTATTTCAGCCTTCAGTAAAATTAAATAGAATGGGATATCTCCTTATTTATATATTGAGAATAGCAACAAGAAAATAGTCAATAAACCAGGTTTTAGAAAAAACACCTCTTCCTACCACACAACTTCTAAAATATTTCGGCCAAAAGCTACAAAAACTCAGGAGAACCAGCATATACAAAACAAAATTAATATTAAATTCTGTACTCTGATACACATAGCATTCTTCCCTAATTCCTTAGCATAATCTTTCACAGGCAAGGATACACATTTTAAAAATTAAGTCTTCAAACCATACCAGAAGGCTTAGAACGAACAGGTGAGTCCATTTTAGCAGATTCAGAAGCCAAAGAATAATTTTTATTTTATCAATTTTCTGGCCCTGGAGAATGATCAATAGTCTCTGAAATAAATGGTGCCAACTACATTAAATATGGGAGCACAACCTCCCATTACTTTATTCTGGATCATTAAAATAACAGCCCTGTGACCTTAACTTTATGCTTGATAGTTCATATTAAAGACCTCAAAGAAGACTCTAGGTCAGAAAGTCAGAAACTTTTACTGTTGACCTTTCACACACTTCTACAAGAAATGATTATTTACATATTTTGTAACTTTAAAAGCATATATATTTTATTGTTTAAAAATAAATTTATTAAAAGATGTAATATTTCCATATAATAGAAAGCCACAAAGCCATTAAAACCTTATTTTGAATAATATTTAATAAAATAAAATGAGGTTTAATGTTGTAAGATAAGAAAGATGTTAAACTATATATAGTATGTTTCAAAATAGGTAAAAATATGTATATATGTATATTTATACATACCTCCATGTAATATGAACACGTGCATTACAAGACAATGAAAATATGTCAAAATGTTAACACAGATTATTTTTTCATGTTATGATTATGGGTTATTAAAAACACTTTTATCTCTATTCCTAATATTCTATAAATTCCTTAAAGTCAGCTTACGTGGAAGCTATTCCTTATTGGAGACAGGAGAGTTGGGTAAATCATAACTCATTATATTCTCCCCAAAGTTTATCCTCCTTCTTTTAAACTCCCACATTACTAAGCTGTTTGTTGCTTTCCAATAATATACATTGCCTACCTGCCTTTGTTCCTGCTTTTTCCTCTACTTGGATCATGTTTCCTTCACTTCTTTATTCTTCTTCCACTTATTTTTCAAGATTCATCATGGTGATCTTTTTCTTTTTTTCCAATATGTCTTCCCTACTCAACTTGTCCTTCTTATAGATGGGGCTAAGTGGGCCCAGGGCCTCTATATCAACTTGTTTATAACACTTATCAAATTGTTACTTATGATTGTGTCCCCCTTCAATGGATTGCAAGAATCTCAGAGAAAGGGTTCAGTTGAGTCACATTTATAGTATATCATCAAAGCTTAGCATAATGTCATGGTCATAATATCTATTTCATGTAATATTATTATTCACTCATTTATGCATTCACCCACTCAACAAATTCTATTTGAATCACATAGTGCTATATACTAATACCAGAGCCATGTATTAAATGAATAATGAATGAAAGCTTATGAAGATGCCACTTTTTTCTCAACTGATCATCAGCCTTGTGTGGACATAGTTTCTGCCTTTTTCATCTTGTAGCTCAAGTAAATAGTATAAATGTTCAAGAAGTGCTCATTGAAGCCATCAATAAATAAATGCAGCTACTCCATATAATAAAGAACGACGTGGTTTTTTGCTGTTTTTATACATGTGCATCCTATGTTTTAACTCCCATGATGAAGCTATCTTTGAAATAAGGCATCACATAAGGACTTCTATAAAATAGGAACTTCTTGAACCATTATTGTTTTCAAATGAAGCAAGGAAATTCTGAATGAACTGAAGGACGGTAGCCCATAAGTGTGTAAGCCAGCTGCAGTAGCATTAATAATTAACTATAGCTAAATATGAATTACATTGACATACATTATATTAGTTTCAGGTGTACAGCATAATGATGTGATATTGTGAAATGATCACCACAATAAGTATTGTTAACATATGTCACCATTTGTGGTTACAGAATTTTTTGTCTTGTTATGAGAACTTTTAAGATCTAATCTCTTAGCAACTTTCAAATATGCAATACAGTATTATTAACTATAGTTGCTATGCTGTAAATTACATCCCCATGATCTATTTATTTTATAACCGGAAAATTGTACCTTTTGACCCCCTTCACCCATTTTTCCCACTCCCAGCCCCTGCCTCTGGCAACAATCAATCTGTTCTCTGTATCTATCAGTTTGGTTTTGTTTATTTGTTTTTTAGATTCCAGATATAAGTGAGATCATTCAGTATTCATCTTTCTCTGTCTTATTTCACTTAGCATAATGCCCTCAAAGTCTATCCATGTTGTCACAAATGACAAGATTTCCTTTTTTATGACTGAATAATATTCATATATATATATATGTCATATTTTCTTTATCTTTGTATACTTAAGTTGTTTCCATATCTTGGCTACTGTAAATAATGCTGCAGTGAACATGGGGTGCATATATCTTTTTGAGTTAGTGTTTTTATTTTCTTCAGATAAATATCCAGGAGTGGAATTGCTGGATCATATGGTAGCTCTAGTTTTAACTTTTTGAGGAACTTCCATTCTGTCCCACCAATAGTGCACAAGGATTCCCTTTTCTCCACATCCTTGCCAACACTTGTTTATTTCTTGTCTTTTTGATAACAGCCATTCTAAAAGTGTGAGGTAATATTTCATTGTGGTTTTGATTTGCATTTCCCTGATGATTAGTGATGTTGAGCATGTTTTCATGTATCTGTTGACCATCTGTATGCCTTCTTTGAAAAAAGTCTATTCAGATCCTCTGCCAATTTCTTAAATAGGATTGTTTGTTTTTTGGCTTTTGAATTGTACGAGTTCTTTATATATTTTGGATATTAACCCCTTATCAGATACATGATTTGCAAATATCTTCTCCAATTTGCCTCTTCATTTTGTTGATGGTTTTCTCTGCTGTACAGAAGCTCTTTGGTCAGGATTTCTGTTTTAGTGATTTATAATGCATTTGGCATCATTAGGGTAATTACATTAATATCATTTTAACACAAGCACAACCCTGGTGGCACAGTGGTTAAGGATCTGCCTGTCAATGCAGGGGACATGGGTTCGAGCTCTGGTCCAGGAAGATCCCACATGCCCCAGAGCAACTAAGCCTGTGTACCACAACTACTGAGCCTGCACTCTAGAGCCCACAAGCCACAACTACTGAGCCCGCGTGCCACAGCTACTGAAGCCCGCGTGCCTACAGCCTGTGCTCTGCAACGAGAGGCCACAACAATGAGAAGCCTGCACAGAGCAAATGAGAAGCCTCCACTTGCTGCAACTAGAGAAAGCCTGCGCACAGCAACGAAGACCCAATGCAGCCAAAAATAAATTAATTAATTAATTTTAAAAAATGATAATATGAGCATGATTGGTTATAAAACTAAATTAAGGACAAGTTATTGAATTATATGTACATATTTCTTCCAGTTTTCCCCTTTGCTCAGATGGTACATTTCCACACTCACATATGAAATGGTTTAATGGGTGAATTCAGAAACAGTGACACTTTTTAAATTTTTTTTGCGGTACGCAGGCCTCTCACTGTTGTGGCCTCTCCCCTTGCGGGGCACAGGCTCTGGACGCGCAGGCTCAGCGGCCATGGCTCACAGGCCTAGCCGCTCCGCAGCATGTGGGGTCTTCCCAGACTGGGGCACGAACCCATGTCCCCTGCATCGGCAGGCAGACTCTTAATCACTGCGCCACCAGGGAAGCCCCAGAAAGAGTGACACTTTTAAACCACCAGAACCTTGAAAAATAAATCAATAGCTTCTGCTAGTTGAATTCTTCCGATGTAATAGATGCTTTGAACATCAATTTCTAATTCTGTTTCTCTATTTCTTTCCCTGAAGCTTTTGGTCCACACTCATGTAATAAAAAGCAGAATCTTATCTATGAAAGATCCATAATATGTATTTATAATACTCATCCAGCAGCTTCAACTATATGATTGTTCAACAACTATCACAAATATGCAGTTCTGAATTATCAAATATTCAAACTAAGCATTTGTTTAGGATACCATTATAAGCAGACGATAATTATATACTTGAAAAGAAGCATCAGGTTTAATATCAAAACTTTCTTGATATATTTAGATTTATTTTAATATTAGTATTTTATTTTTAATTGGAAGAGGGAGGCAGTTTAATGTGTTCAATCCTCAGGACTTTGAACTTCTTCTTATAGTCTTGCAAGTATGTCAAGTAACTTTTGCTCCTCTGTACTTTTCATATTATTTACTCTTTGTTTAATGACCTCCACTGAATAGTCTTTCATTGAAAGTCTAACCATCTTTGAAAATGCAGATAAATCCCTTATTCCAGGAACTCCTGAGTCAAAATTAATAGGTAAGGAGTTTTGTGTGCCAAAATCATTTTAACTTAAAATTTTTATTTTAAGAATTACAACTTAAATTTTGCTTCATGTACAAGTGATTAGCACATATGTCTTAAGCACCTTCATAAGCTTACAAAAATAAAAATATGTCTCAAAATCAACAATAAATTTTTGAACTGAGAAGCAGCCTAGGGCTCTGCTTTCTATAGCCAATTAATCCAAAGCTCAGAGAATTTGTTTCTCCAAAGCCAAAAAACTGGTCTAGTCAGAATAGAAACTACTTTTTCTGACTTCTGGTTCTGGACTATTTACCAAACTGTTTTACATGGTAATTTCCACATAATGACTCTTCAGTAAATGATTGATGAATTTAACTACTTTTAAATTTTGAATAACTCAAGAAGACTCATAGTCTTATTAAAATATTTTGGAATGCAGGTTTACCTTCTATAGGCACACCTATATGCAGTGTTCACATTTATCTTAAAATCGTGTTCATTTCAGGGCACATTAGATTTGCTTTTTAGTTGCTTTATTCATGTTTTTTTTTTCCACTCCCTTAACAATCAGAAGTAGGTTATGCCAAAAATCACAAATGCGTTACATATCATTGAAACAAGGAAAAAGAACAAGAGCCAGGTAATGAATCAGAAAACAGGTAATGAATCAGAAAACAGGTAATGAATCAGAAAACAGGATAAGACTAACTACTGGTCTAAATAATTTAAAGCTTTGGGCCTCCTGAAAATTGAAGCACATGAGGGGCTATAATACGCTATGTCACCTCCTTATTAATTTGTGAAAGTGGATCAGGGCAATACAATGCAATATTTTCTAATACAAGTTAGACATTTAATTTGATGAATCTTTATATATGGGACATTAGACCGTTTATTGGACGGTAACTTCAATAGTACTTTTAGAAAAGATCAGGAACATCAATTACATTGCTATTTTTAAGGTATCCCCTTAATAAAAGACAAAGGTAAAATATTATACATTTTATTTCATGAAGACAGTTCTAAGTTTAATGAACTGATATATAGTCTATCTAGCTTTCAGATGATTTCTTTTCAATTTAAGGTTAGAGGTTAAGGGTAGGTGTTGAAAAACCTAATGAATGACTAATCAGCATGTTTTTCTCTGTTAATTGTGTTATTATTTCTTTGGATAGAAACGAGAAGGTAAATAATTCAAAATGAAACTATTATGGTTTGGTCTTGAAATACAAGTTAAATTCTGTATTATTTATGGAAATATCTAAATGTTAAGAATATACCTGGCAAGCTTGACACTTTGTTTTAGAATTCAAAGTGTGTGACATAAATATGTGACCCATGTATGTCTTCATTGGGGTAGGCTACAGGAAATCTTGTAGACAGGATAAAGTCTTTTTCAAGCAACACCATTTAAGCTGCTCAAATGCTTAAACGAGTACTTTATTGAAGTGCCCAGCTTCTTCACTATAATGCTTGAAAGGTATGAGCTGGAGTTTTGGGTATTTTAAAAATTAGAATTGCATTATTCTAAGTCTTGAGAGATAGATTCAATATTCTCCAGATACCTACAATTCAGTTGATAACTGGTTTTGTTACTATCCATCCAGGGTGCCAAAAAGAATGTAGGACTTGCCTCTGTGCTATTAGTCATAAATCTCTGTAGAGTTATGGATTTTTAAGTTTTAAAAAAAAAGCTTTCATCCTACCTCAGGACATATAAAGGTACAGTTTTCTCTGTTGAGATTCCATTCGTAGCATGCAGCTATTATGTGATATTGTGATAAGGTTATGCAGGTATCATCAGAAGCACTTTTCTACATGTAGTTCTTTCCAATTGACTCAAAGGCTAACAACAGATCAATAAATACTACAAAATGTCATAAGTTGTTCCAAGTTTCTCAACACATGGGAATAGAATGTAGCAATTATAATTAGGAACTAGCATAATGAGCCTATAGCCTTGCAAGGCTTTAGAAAAGGTGGTTCATAATGGCACTTACAGAAAAGGAAAAATAATAACAATCATCCCAAGTTATGAGAACTTCTGTAAGAATAAAGCCCAAACTCAAAGGAAAGGATTTTGATAATTGAGTAAACAAGGTTCTTTATACCAGCCTTCTAAGACTTAAGATTTATTATTTAAATGAGTGAAATCAGTGAGATTGTGGACTTCCAAGGACAGATCTATTGGTCTAAAACCACAGGAGCAAAGATTTGGCTGAAATTGTTTAACCAGTCATTGGTAGAAAATTGCACCTCTGTAACTCTTCTTTCTTAATTTATATCAAAGAGAGCTTTGTCTGCAAATATCATTCATTTTTATAACTAATGACAAATAAAATCCCTCTCACTAAGATATGTTTGAAATGGTGTAGTGCTTTTAATTGACATATACTATTCACCTTTGCAATGTTTTGTTAGCTTCTTACGTTTTTTTGTTTTATCTTTGTTGTCACTGCTGTTAGATTTGTTTTTCTTTTCTTTCTTTCTTTCTTTCTTTTTTTTTTTTTTTGGTTTTGCTTCCCCCAAATACTCAGGTGGCCATGGCCTGCTGATGTCAATGAGAGGAGAGTTAGGGATTTTCAGTCTCTCTCACCTATGGGCATATATCTCATTCCTCATCTAGTTATCCTGCTATTATGGGCCTTCTAACTATAAGTCAATTTCTGAGTTTCCCTGGCTGATGACAAAAAATAATAATAAAAATAAAAACAAACAAACCAAAATGTCCTCCTCAAGGAAAATGTGAACTATTATGACAGACAAAACCTGAACTACATTCAGAACATTTTATACTGCATAATGGTCTCTTCCTGCAGCATCTTTAAACAGCATCAGGCTATAACACCCTGTAGTCTGATAAAGGCCAGGGGTGTCTAAAATGATTTTAAAATATTGAGTATTGGTATATCCTGTACTCTGCTGACTTACTCCTTAACTTGGGTTCATTCCTTTGTTCCGGCTACATGCTTCTGAACACACACAACCTTACAGCCACTGTTCTGAGCAGACACTTGCTAGAATAAAACCTGAACAAAACATATCATGTTGGCAAGAGCTTTCTATCCTCTGGTATGGGTAGCACGAACATTAAAAAGTATTTCTTTAATTCCTATTATACATAGTACTGCAATCTCATTAGTTGCTGTCATTAAAGACCCACTATAAATGTCGATTTTATTTTCATTAAGAAGCATCATTGAGGTGTCGTTATGATACGTCTGTAAGAGGACTTTGTAATTGTCAGGTAGTGGCTCTACCAAAAAGACCTCTTCTTTGATGGAGTTTCAATTTCAGTGAATACCATCTAAAATATACCTCTACCCTTTGTGCAAATGCATTTATTTGAATATGGACTTGACATAGGGCAAATCTCTAAATAATAACACAATTGGAGTCCAACTAAGTTTCAGCTCCATAGATAAGGAAGAACACAGTGCCCTTCTTTTTAGGAAAGTGTATATTGTTGTTTGCAACTAAAATAAACTTTTCTAGAATATCAATAGCAAGAAACAAAAAGATATCATTGACTTGTCCCCAGTCACATGTTTTAAGCACAATTATGCCCTGTTTCCTGACAACAGGTAATGTTGTATTGCTTATTGATGTTTCCAAGGAATTGGAATTTCTTACTTACTTTTGACTGCCTTGTAGGAAAAAACCCGGAATCTTATGGCTATCACCAGAAATTCACTAACTAAGCACTTACAAGAGATGTATCAAGTCAAAACTATTTTATACTCACTTCTCTATACACACACACATACACATTAACTAACTTTATTTGGCAACCCCAAAGGGCTTGATATTTCTACTTTAATCAAACCAAAAGAATCTTCTTAGAGCCAAAAGAGTTAGATAACTTTCAAATAGTATGCTATGCAAAATTCACCAGAATAAATTATTGAAACTCTCATAATAAACAACGTAATCATTTCCAGACCACTTTCAGTGTGTAGATCAGAAGTCAAGACTACTCACCATAAAAATTGTTTTATATTGATACAAACGGTAATTTTTTACCAACATTTGAAAAGTCGAATATTTAATGTAAAAAGATATTTCACATAAAGATCTAGATTTTGAAATTCTCTTGGCAAATCAGAAGATATGACTACTATGAGCACATGTTTTTGCAATATAAGAATTGCTACCGGGGCTTCCCTGGTGGCGCAGTGGTTGGGAGTCCGCCTGCCGATGCGGGGGACACGGGTTCGTGCCCCGGTCTGGGAGGATCCCACATGCCGCGGAGCGGCTGGGCCCGTGAGCCATGGCCGCTGAGCCTGCGCGTCCGGTGCCTGTGCTCCGCAACGGGAGGGGCCACAACAGTGAGAGGCCCGCGTACCGCAAAAAAAAAAAAAAAAAAAAAAAAAAAAAAAAGAATTGCTACCATTTAGTAAGGTGGGTATTTTTCCTGTTTTTTTTTCCACAAATCCCTATTGTGTTGATTCTGAGCCAGTTGCCATGTTCCATCTTATGTGTGGCTGGATTCATTCATTTAACACCTTTCTCTGGTCTCTTAGGGATACAAGGTATGGCCATCACCTCAGAAAGTCATACAATGTCACCTAAGATTTTAGATAATAAAATCTGAATTTTCCCCTATTCCAGGCTTTTTTTTTGCTTTTTAGACCAAGTTTTAAATTTTCTAGATTTATTTATATTCTTTCCCTTCTACTTGAACTTACATTTTTATTATGCAGACAAGATTCAAGTAGAATATTATAGAAGATTCTTCCCAATGCCCTATGATTTCACATGTAGCTTTTAACAGTACCAGAACCTTATGTTCCAAAGCATCTCCTTTCACTGCCAAGAGTTCCATATTTCAAATATATTACTCTGATTTTATCCTTATTTTCTTTATACATCATGGATAAAACCTTCTTTGTGAAGGTATTGAGATTTAGTTATTGTTTTGCCAAAGGGTTTTGATGATGAAAAAGATTATTTAAGTTGCATATTAATGTAAAAGTCAGTGCAAGAACAAAATCTGCTAAATAAAGGTTTTCACTCTATTTTGCCTTCAGGATATTGTTGCACAGCATATAATATGTTGATACATTATTTGATAAAATCGCTATTTGCAATGATACAAATTAATAGATTTATCATTTTTATCAAGTGATAGAAACAAGTACCCTCCTGGGAAATAGGACTTATCTCTGAATTAAGGCAATTAAAATTATCCCACTGAACCACACAACCTTAGTCTTGTGAGATTATTTTAAATTGCTTCTGGTCATAAGAAATACATTTTTAATGAGCAGCATAGAGGGATGGAAGTACTTAAGGATATAAAGATTTCTTGGTAAACATCATTTTGAATCCCTGTTAAAGTATATATCACATCAAATCCTATTCCTATTCTTCACTTCTGATGGGAAAGTTATACTTCCACGATTGTCTAGGGCTTTTTAAAGTAGGAGCTTGTGTTATTCCAAGAATAATGTAGAGTAACACATTGTGTTTCATGGTTTACTATTGATATGCATTCCTTTTCTTTTATAACTATGTATCCACACATTTTTAATTTATGAGTTATATATGCAAGTTTTCTTTAATTACTTAGGAATGTGTCTTTATATAATTTTAGAAGTGTGTCTATTGATAAATTTTAGAAAAAAAATTTTACACTTTGTCCTGCACCTAAGGATATTAGTGATTATTCCAATGATCCTGTCAGCATTCTGGACTGTAAAACTATTTAGATTAGGAAATATATGCCATTTAAACATCCTGAAAATGGGTATATTGGATTGTATTTTTCCTAATGGTACTAGAATCATACATTCACTGAATTATAGAGATAAATATGACACTAAAGTCAGTTTATAAAATTTTTACATAAATACTTCACATCCATAGTAATGTAAAAAATTTTATATCATAGGGAAAATAAGGAAATATAATGCTATCTGTACCCTATTTTTGTGTTGTCATGATATTAATTATTTTGAGAAAAGATATTGTATTATGTAATCTCAGAAACAATCTTCTGGAAGTCAGACAGGCACAGAACTGTAAAACATGTTAACTAATGAATAATCATACAGCACATCTATCTTTCACTCCTTGGATTCCTGCCAAGAGATCTTTGGGAAAATTAGGTGTGATCATTAATCTTAGGTGTTAGTTTGACTGGATTACAGGGTGTCCAGATATTTGGCTAAACATTTTTCTGGGTGTCTGTTAGGGTATTTTCAGATGAAATTCCCATTTTAATCCATAGACTCAGTAGAACAGTTTGCCCTCCCCAGTGTGGGTGGGCACAATCCAACCCACAGAGGGCCTGAAAGGAACAAAGAGGCAAAGGAAGGAAGAATTTGGCTCTTCCGTCTGATTGCCTGAGCCGGGGCATGGATCTTTGTTCTCCATGTTCCTGGTTCTCAGGACTTCTGACTCAGACTGCAATCTACACCACCACCTCCTCTGGTTCTCAGGCCTTCAGACTCGGTATACACCAATTAGCTTTCCTGGGTCTCCAGTTTGCAGAGTGGAGACTGTGGAGCATCTCAGTTTCCATAAATGTATAAGCCAGTTGCTTACAACAAATTTCTTCCTATATTTATATCCTATTTGTTCTGTTTCTCTGGAGAATCCTGACTAACATATGAGGTAAATAATGCCAAGATGTAAACACATTCTTTCTCTGTTTTCTGAGTTGATAATACATGGTAGATAATTTAACTGGGAGCAATAAAAGCATATGAAAAAACTTTCAAATGATTATCCCAATAGCTATCATTATTATCTATTGCATGGAGGCCATTTTCTATGTATATATTTACATACCTTTAGAAATACCTGCTGCATATTTATTACAAGTCAATGACATGATTTTCACTAGAAAATAAAAGTGTCACAGCCTAATCTAGTAACAATACTCTCAATATTTAT
Organism: Orcinus orca; assembly: GCF_937001465.1. Lineage (NCBI taxonomy): Eukaryota > Metazoa > Chordata > Mammalia > Artiodactyla > Delphinidae > Orcinus > Orcinus orca. Next base: position 78,807,555 of record NC_064565.1, read on the forward strand.
TTAACTTAAATTTTTTCCTTATACGTTTGTTTAAATGTTTTTTTTTGTTTGTTTTTGTTTTTTCTTTCTTTTTGGCCATGCGTTCATCTTACAGGATCTTAGTTCCAAGACCAGGGATTGAACCCGGGCCAGGCAATGAAAGCTTGGAGTCCTAACCACTGGACAACCAGGGGATTCCCTAAATAAGTTTTTAAAAATATGATAAAGGTATCATAGTTACTTCTTTAAGAAGAAATTACATTTTCTTTTAGTTTGAAAACATATTATTTATTTGAGGCTCATTAATATAGATGCTTGGTTTTCTCCAGACTTTCTGCTTCTGTGCCATACCACTTACCCCCATGCCCTCAGATGATGTGTCGGTATATAATATAAATATTTGACAGACCCTTCCAAGACAGACAACTATTCTTTTTTTTCTTCCCTTTGGATTTTGATATCTCACAATTCTAGTCAGTCCCAGTTAATCAGACATATAAGAAGAATACCATAATTGTGAAAGTCGATATTACACTTAAATGATAAAAAGCATTACTGCATTTTAGTCTTTTTGTGATGAAAATAGAAAGCAGTGCACTGACTTGGTGATTCTACTGAGATACTATAAATTAAATATTTAGAACATTTTCAGGGCCACAGTTACAAACGATCTTTGCATGCAGACTGCTTTTGGTGTATGCAAAGAATTTCTTAATTGGTATACTCCTAATTAAGGAATGCTCTTAGCTTCTTATAAATTTAGAAAATATTACACATTCAAAGGGAAATCTCAGAAAGAATTCCACTAAATCACTAATGAAAGACATCCCCTAAATGGATGGGGACAAATAAAGGGAGGTAAAAAGGAGAAAGCTAGGGGCAAAGAACATTTAATAGACTATGATTTACAATTGACCATTGAACAGGAGAGGTGAAAAATATCTATATATAAGTGGAACCACGTAGTTCAAACCCCTTATTGTTCAACTGTGTTATGATTCAGCCCTTTGTAATGTGACTTTGTCACCCTTCTATCAAGAAGTGGGTTCTAACTCTTCCTTGGATTTCAGTCTTGATCATGTGACTTGCTGTGGCTAATGAGATGTTTGTGAATGCAACACAAGCATAGACTTGGGACATGCTTGCTCATCGATGCATGCCTTTACTTATTGCTTCTGGAACACAGCCACTAGTGCATGCCCTTTTTCACTGCTTTTGGAACACAACTGTGATATGAAGTTCACAGTAGCATGTTAGATGTTGGATACTACTGGCCGAGTTGCTCCAATTCTCCAGTCATACGCCAGCTTATCTACCAGCAGGCTGGAAATGCGTGAGTGAACCTAGCAAGAGCAGCAAAAGAATGCACAGTTGAGCCCAGATCATATTTCCCACCCACTGGATCATGATCTAATAAATGTTTATTGTTTTCAGCCACTAGTTTTGGGATTGTTTTCTATGCAGCAGAAGCTAAATGATATAGATGGAGTCTTTTTTTTTTTTTCTTCTTTACCTTCTCTGTATTGAATTGAATTCAGTAAGAATCAGAGGACCAGTGAAGTCCCCTGAAAGTCATCCATTATTTTGACCTACCTTCAGGACTTACCTTCAGGAATTTCTTCACTCATAACCATGCCTGGACAAATTTGAATCATATTTCTCAGCAGTATTACTTAAAGAATCCTAGGAAAAATGACAATATGCTTTGATAAAAAATCTTTTCCAATTGATTAAAAAAGTAGCATGTATAAGATTTTAAAAATTGCTTTCCACTTTAAAAGCAGAGAAACTAGGACAAAAAATCAGAGTAAAAAATCTGTAGTACTACTGAACTAAGAAATAGGCAGATAGCAAGATAAAGTGCAGTTAACATTATTAGACTTAGGGCAGAAATAAAATCACCTTTTGGAAACACAGATAGGTAGTAAATGGAAATACCTGATAAGTAAAAATACCAAAGGAGACCTAGGCAAACACAGCAGACAGTATATTAGACCCCTCAAAAGCAATGAAAAGACCAATCAAATAAATGGAAAAGTTGTCCTGGATTTGTGGTATAAGAAATTTTTTCTACTTGATTTTGATGTTGATTTCAAACACAGATTCAGGAACAGACAAACTGGAGGGAGTTATGAAAAGTTTCTCAAATATGATTAAGGAATCGAGGTACTCATTTTTGAAGAAGGATTAAAGGACATAAATGTAGAGATCTTGGCTAAAGGTAAGTGGATGAAAATAGGACAGCAGGGCTTCCCTGGTGGCGCAGTGGTTGAGAGTCCGCCTGCCGATGCAGGGGACACGTGTTCGTGCCCTGGTCCGGGAGGATCCCACATGCCGTGGAGCGGCTGGGCCCTTGAGCCATGGCCGCTGAGCCTGTGCTCTGCAACAGGAGAGGCCACAGCAGTGAGAGGCCCGCGTACCACAAAAAAAAAAAAAAAAAAAAAAAAATAGGACAGCAGTCTTCAAACCCCTGAAAGGCATAGGAATAGTTTTTTGAAGGGTTTTCTTATTCATTTCGGTATTCAGAACTCTTTGAAAACTTCAATCCAGATTACATTGTTTTAAAAATTAAGCCGTTTTTCTCCATATTCCAGATAGTACACTACATAGAAAAGAAAATTTAATAAACTATAGTATTGTTCCAAAAATGTGGACAGAAAGATCATATATTTAAAATTATAACTTGGCTTAGCTGGTGATGGTAATAACAATCACTTATTATTTCTGATTAAATCACAAAATAAGTTATGTAGATGCTACCACTGTATGTATTTATTTTCACAGTTGGCTTCCCAAAAGATTTGTAATTACATGTTATAGCACACATATAAATTAAAACCAAATAAATTATAAATACAATATCAAAACATGATGCACCAAAAATCTTTCCTAATGTAATTGTTGTGATTAAGTGTTAAATTTACCTCTGTGATTTCTGTTATCCAAAACAACATTTCAGAAATGCCAGGTTATAAATTTTGTAGTCAGATGAGGCAAGTCTATTTACCAGAAGAGATAAATAGAATAATGATAAAGTCAAAATCCAGAAAGCTCCTCATGCCTCTTCTATATTTCTGTTTCTGATTTTATTGGAGTTTTACTCTAATACCTTAGGAAACCTACTTAAAATTCTCAGCCTCATTTCACTGGCCTATACAATGACAGTTATTGGAGTTATTTTATCTCAGGCAGATGTTTTGGGGTAGTTCTTTGATGCTGTAACTTGAACTCCAGTGAGAATTGTTCTAACCCAAGTTAATAAAATATCCTTATCTGCAATGTGTCGTGCACTACTTTTTATTATTTATTTTCCACAATAACAGCAGAGGGAAATTTTAAGCTCAAATACCATTGTGATAAATATTAAACCATCTAAGTCTACTGAGGAAAAGGTAGAAATAGCAGAACTTAGGAGGGAGAAAGTAGAAATTCCACCATAATTTAGAGTAGAGATAATAACTTAGATTTCATCTGAATAGGTACAGAAAACACATTTAGGCAATTAGAATACTCTGAAGATGTGACTTGTGTACTTAGAAACCGAAAAAGATCAATTAAGAAAAGTCTGGGAACAATAAGAGCCTTGTTAATATTTCTCAATTTGCCATTACTGACCACTTGTTGTTATAAGAATTTATGACTGGTTTATGTTCTGACTTGACATTGGGAAATGTCACTCAGAGCAGTGACAAGTGCTTCCACAGTATCTGTGCTGCCCAGTCAAGGAAATGATATCATTCTTATACAGTCAACTAGCTCATAGTTGCTTGCCAGTTTCCCTGCTATCTTTTCATTGTCATGATCATCATTATGAGTTATAAGCCTCTTACCAATAATTTGAATGACCTCAATTTCTCTCCACGTTCTTCTTTAGTGAATGATATGTTCATTTTACTTTTTAACATCTTTCACATTTTAGCAAAGTAGTCATTTAAAATGCATGCAGAGCTAGAAAGTAAATTACTAGGGTAAAGGGCATTTCAAGATGATTGAAAATATGCCTCATGAGCTGTTGCCTTTTCTATTTCAGAGTTACTGAAAAGGCATTAGAAATGAGATTTCACAAGTAAATATATATGTACTGCATAATTTTTCTGTTTCAATGTAACTTTCTTTAATATTTTTACATCATCCTCATTGTAGTAAAACCTGAAATAATACCATCTATAACATAATATTGCAGAATTTAATACCATGACAGATTTAAAATATTCAGGCCCTTAGTTGAGTTTTATATTTAAGATTTCACCAAAAATTTGAGGCCTCTTTTCAAGGTTTGCTGATATCTTTTAATTCCTTATTTATGATGATAACTAATTTCAGATGTATTTTTCCATATGTTACATGAACATATATATCTCTTAGAGTTACTTAGAACAATCAGTACTTTTGTTAAGATAAAACAAGTAAGAACTTGGATTTTGAAAAACAAAGTTTATCCAGCCACGGCCAGTGAAAATAATTGTGGACCACTGTTACCATAGTGTGAAATTTGTCAATGACTATATAGTTTGAATACTCTTATATTAAATTACCTCTCTCTTTCTTCTTTGAAAATTTTGTTCTGCAAGCCTAATACAATATGTTATATGTGTTCCATTTTCTTGCGGTTTTTTTTTTTTTTTTGGCCATACCTCACTTCTTGCAGGATCTCTGTTTCCCGACCAAGGATCGAACCCCATGCCCACAGCAGAGAAAGCACTGAGTCCTAACCACTGGACCGCCAGGGAATTCCCCTCTTATGTTTGTTATACGGTGAGTTTTTTTGCAAAATATGATTTCCCCCATTTCTCAAAAGATGAAATTTTGAATGTTGTCCATGAATAGGCCAAAAAAATAATTTGAACCTGAGAAAAATTTCCAGAATTTAATATATTTTATTAAGCTATTTTTAATGAATATTTCATCCATTATTTAGTCAGACTCATCTCTGGGAAAGGCCTTTGAAAAAGTGAACCACACAGGTATAGCTTGAGGGACACTGAGCAGGTCCCTTACAACAATCTTTGTATACTACAGTTTAGCCATTTCTTCCTGAAACTTCATCATTTTGGTCTTCAAAGGTTTCTGTTCAAAAGTTAATTACCCAATATGAGTTCTAATTCACATGTTTTTTTTAACTGACAATTTCTTCCAAAGGAAACATAATTCTAACTCTTGATATGTGCAAGGCACTCTTCCAAATATTGTCTCATTTTATCTTTATAACAACTTGGCATTATTTTACCCTTTTTGCAACAGAGCAGAATGATTCTCAGAGTTGAAGTAACATATCTACAGTCATCCAGGTAGAAACTGATAGTGTTTGGTCAGTGGGGACCTTGTCTACTGCACAGGAAGGAAGTAGCAAGAGGGATGAGGAAGCCATGGAGTTGAGAAAGACAGAGAATAGGATGCTACAAGGGATGTGAAAGAGTAAAAGGGTTTTAAGGATAAACTTTTAAAATTATACCATTTAGGTCTGGTCCAACTTTGTGTCACAGGTATAATCTCTTTTAACTTGTCAGGATTATATTTTTACCTCAGGACATATAACAAAGAGTATTATATGGCCGGAATCGAGTCCAGAGGAGAAAATCTACATCAGATGTTAAACTGTCTGACTAGACTGCATGCCAAATTACCATAATTGATTTTAAATCTTCAGGTATTTTTATTATGACACAGTTAATAAAATTTCTGATGACTATAGAAGACCCAGTAAATGTATTACTATCTACTAGCATGCATTCTCAGATTGCCACATTGTACTTTAACATGAGGAAAAAAAGAAACATATGGTTCTCCATAAAAATTTATACAGTTTCTGGAGAGCAGACCTTATAGTGGCAATAGCACTGCCCTCAGAATGATGTGCCAGATAGTTTTATGAAGGTGAAATAAAGTAAAAAAAAAAAAAAAGGATACATCATTCTGAAGGGAATCGGTCTACTAAATATCTGTCATATGGCTGTTTTGTCTAGACACCCACTAAATTGAGGCAAATTACAGCAACTGTTAACAACTGCAGTTCTATGATGAGTCTAAATATTTTCTCGCTCACGAAGGTCTTAGAAGTTTGACATATTAACTGCTCTATTATATATTAACTGGAATATCACAAAGTATAGATTGCAGTGAATTTAAATTTACACAGTCACAACATTCTGTCTTCAGACAATGGGGCTCATTCATCCTCCCTGTTGAAGGTACAAACACACCTTTACCTCATTTTAATAGAAAAAGTATTTTCAACCTAGAGTTCATGAATGGACTCAGAATATTCAAAATGTCAACAAAAGAGATAAAGAAAAATTTTCCTTACTGCTATCCATGTCTTCTACTTCCTAGTGCAAGAAGGCTTTGAATATATTTTAAAAGTTAAGGCACCTGGGCTTTGAAATAAAACAAACCATCTCATTAAATACAAATACTATCTATGTTTTAGTCTAGCACAGAAAGTGGCTTAATAAGCTGTCCGTAGAATTGACAATATCACTCTTTCCCAGAGCCAGTGTCAAACAAGATATGACCAAATTATTCTTTGAACTTTCAAGGACCTGTTTTGTTAGAATTTTCTGTACTTAGTAAGGCAGAAATGACAGACTGTTTGTGCAACAGTTTTAATAGTCCTCAGAAAGCAAAGAAGAAACAAGAGGAGAAAGAGAAATATAAAAAGATATAGGCAAATTATGCTTTAGAATTGTTTGAAAGACTAGAAAAATCTAAGAATGTATAAAATATATGTATAATAAACTAGGTATTTCAATTTTATTTTCTTCATATGTAACATTTTAAGAAATAGTAGTTTGTTGTTTTTTATTAGTTTTTGAGGGCTTTTTTTGGTTATTAATATTGTTTGTATTATGAGTCCTCAGTGGAAAAATATTTTGTATTCATAATAAATATCATATCAATAACTAATACTGGCATAAACTAATTATGAGTCAAGCACTAATCTATGGTGTATATATATATATATATTTATATATTTATATATATTGATGTGACATGTTTAATCCATACAGTGACCTAGGAGTTATATACTATTATTAAACTTGATTTTAAAGAAAGAAAACTGAGACCTATGGGCATCAGCTAGTAAACTCTGAAGGCGGGATTTGAATCCAGGCAACTTAGCTTTAGATACCAGGCCCTTAACCATTAGGACCACCAGGCTGTACTGTTTCTCAATAGGTAATTTGTCAAATATGACAAATAAGTTGTATAAGTTTTTAATTTACAATTATTTTTGCTGGAAACATATTTATGAACTCATATTTACAAATTATTTATATTTCTCCTGATTCATATTGTAGCCACATGCACAAAAGGAATGTCTTTAACTATTTTTACACCAATGGCATGATGAAATAAAACTATTTTAGAAATATTGGGGTAATAAAATATATTATTAAATTTAATTTCCCCTATTTCTTTTAACTTTTATTAATAAGGTATTAATTTTTTAAAATTGTATGTTATTTGCATTAAATTTCTACTGAACAGTGCCACTATAGACAACTTTACAACATCACATCATTTCTTCAGCTCTTAAACATATGATTTTACTTCACATTATCTCAATTGAGTAATGCAAACATATGCTATGGTTATTTATTTTCAGTGCATTTCATTCCCAATAAGTTGGATTGTGAAATATTAGAATTTAATGTGTTGTCAGTTAAAGGTAAGGGACCATTTATTTGTTCAGTTATAAAAATTAACAAAAATTCATAAACTTTTTAAACAGGGTTTTCTAAAGATAAATTATTCAATTAAAATTCTAAGAAAACTAATGGAGAGGCAGAGGAAGTAAAGTGCACTCTGAAGAAAAAATAATATATGTGCCTCAAAATTAGAAGATACTAAGTTTTTCCAATGATCAAACTTTAATCTGTGCTGAAACTCCTATTGAATTATAAGTGTGCTTATAAACAGAATCTAGATTGTTGAATTCTATTTATTTGGAAAATTTAAAAATCATAAAAAAGCTACATTTCCTGAAATATTCTTAGCAGAGCTAAGTATAAAGCCTTGGGGACTTTGTTCATGAATAAAACTGAAGTGTAGTTTTCTTATTTTGTATTATCTTGGCCTGGTTTTAGTATCAGAGTAATGCTGGCCTCACAGAATGAATTAAGAAGTAGTCCATAGCCTTCAATTTTTTGAAAGAATTTGTGTAGAGTCAGTATCATTTCACCCTTAAATATTTTGTAAAATCCACCACTGAGTTTTCTTTGTGGAGAGAACTTGGTAATTTAAATAATTATACATTCAATTTGAGCTATTTAGGTAATCTATTTCCTGAGTGAGCTTCGGTAGTTTGTGCTTTCCATTTAAATTGAAGCATCTATTGACAAAACTTTTTCATTATATTCCCCTTTCATCCTTTTTTTTTTTTTTTTTGCGGTACGCGGGCCTCTCTTTTTTTTTTTTTTTTTTTTTTGCGGTACGCGGGCCTCTCACTGCTGCGGCCTCTCCCATTGTGGAGCACACCGGACGCGCAGGTTCAGCGGCCATGGCCCGCGGGCACAACCGCTCCGCGACATGTGGGATCCTCCAAGACCGGGGCACGAACCCGCGTCCCCTGCATCGGCAGGCGGACCCCCAACCACTGCGCCACCAGGGAAGCCCATCCTTTTTATCTGTAGAATTTGCAGCAGTATTAAATTCCTCATTCTTGATAATTTGTGTCTTCTTTCTTTTTAAGTGATTAGTCTGGCTAGATTTTAGAATAATTATTTAATTTTGATATATTTTCATATTCATTCACTGAAAAATACTTTCTAATTTTCTTTTGATTTCTTCTTTGGCCCTTGAGTTATGTAAAAGTATATTATTCAGTTTCCAAATATTTGGAGATTTTCCAGACAGCTTTCTATTATTGATTTGTAATTTAATTTAATTGGGATTGATCATATAGCTTGTATGATTTGAATGTTTTTAAATATTTTGAGACTTGTTTTATTTTGTTTGACCAATAGTTCAACACGATATATATTGAATATAAGTTTCTGTGTGTGTGTTTGTTATATAGAACAACTATATTGTCTATATTTATTGCCTTTTACTTATTTTTTTATTTCCGCAGCTGACATTATCTTCCATTGATGTAAGTGTATGAGAAAGAGAGAGAGAAGAAGAAGGAGGAGGAGGCGGTAAAGAAAACAGGTAAAGAAGAGAGAATAAATACAGGAAAAAGAGAAGGAAAGGAGAGAATAATATAGTTAGACTAGTTGTGGCAGAAATAGACTTGAGATTGTACTCTTGTAGCTCTCTAAAACACTTAGGACATAACATTTAAGATGCAACTCATATATCCAGTTTTGTTATTGAAGAAAAAAGAGGTAAGAATGATCATGCATAATCCGCAATATCATGAACTTGTGAGGTTTGATGGAAAAATTATTTTTACATATAGGTTTTCCTTGTCATATTATATGATATATATAGCTTAAAGGCTTTAGCCAAAGGGAAAAGGTATTTAAATACTAAGATTAAAAATGCATCAGAGGAGGCTTCCCTGGTGGCGCAGTGGTTGAGAGTCCGCCTGCCGATAGCAGGGAACACGGGTTCGTGCCCCGGTCCGGGAAGATCCCATGTGCCGTGGAGCGGCTAGGCCCATGAGCCATGGCCGCTGATCCTGTGCGTCCGGAGCCTGTGCTCCGCAACGAGTGAAAGGCCCGTGTACCGCAAAAAAAAAAAAAAAGCATCAGAATCCCAGATGATTAAATTCATTCCATATACTTAGTATATAGCCATATATTACATTGCAGTTTTTGTTAAGTTTTCATTATAACGGAACTGTTTCAGCTTTTACCAGGGGTGCTAAGTAAGTCTAAGTCTACACTACCCTATTTTGTATTACTAAATAATCATGAAAATGCAAGTAAAAAGGCAATGATTTTGATGTTACGTACTTCAAAAGGAATTGGAAAACATTTCAAATAGTGTCATTTGTAGGAGGTATAGAAAAAAATAAGGTAGATGGTATCCCGATTGTTAAAATATTTTACATCTTTGGAACTAGTATCTATCATCTATCTATCTGCCTGTGTACTGTATTCACATGGCCATTGCATTTTATGTTAAAAAATGCTGATTCAGTGTTTTATTATACTTTACCAGGAATATTTGTTTCATTTTCTGCCATTACTCCACCTACTCACTAAAATTAGGCATAAGAAATCTGATTTTCTTTATACTTGCATTAATCTTTAGGCATTTAGTTGCAAGCAGCTGAAATCTGTCTTAGTTAAAATTGAGATTTTAATACCATTGTGGCTACCAACAACTATGGGCTCATATCCATTGCCAACTCCCCTGCCCCCAATCCATGTTCCAATTTTGAAAAGTCAGAGGGGGTAATTATTTGGCCTCTTGTCTTGTATATAAACCTTCAACCATGATAGATAGAGGCAGGAAGGTGAATTAAGATTGGCAGATTGTTGAACACTTGTCTATACTTTGACCATCACTATAAAGGAATGTGGTTGAGGAAATGGATCTCTAACTCACTCTTTGGATAGGATGCTATTTCCAGAAATAAGAAGAGTAGCTGGAGAAGAAACAAATAAAACAGATCTGATATTATTCACCTGTTGTTTAACAAAAATTCCTACATTTCTTTCCAGCTCTAGCCAGGTAAAAAATTATAGTTTGTAACTTGCTTAGCATATTTTTCTGTAAAAAAAATAAATTCTCCAAATTCCATGGAGGTAAAAAAAGTAGCCTCTTTTGGGTTCCTGGACCCAATTCCAATTCAATGTGTGTATGTGTGCGTGGGGGGTAGGTCTTCCCACAAGACATCAGCAGGGTGTCCCAGAATTCAACTCAATCTGACACTATCTGCTAGAATTAGTATCAGATTTCACAGGTTAATAGTTCAGTCCTACAAGACTGCCCCACACCCCCATGCTCCACTTCAGACACCAGTCACAAGTTCAGGTTGTTACCTATTCTTCCGACCAACTGGCTCTAAATCAGAGGTTGCCACACCCCCACTCCCTCCTTCCTTGGGTTTGATTAATTTGCTAGAGCAGCTCACACAACTCAGGAAATATTTTACTTACTAGATCACTGGTTTATTATAAAAGGATAAAAATCAGGATGGAAGAGATGCATAGGACAGATATGTGGAAAGGGCGAGGAGCTTCCATGCCCTCTCTGAGCCTGCCACTCTCCCAGCATCTCCACATGTTCACCAACTTGGAAGCTCCCCAAACCCTGTTCTTTTGAGTTTTATTGAGGCTTCATTACACAGGTATGATTGATTAAATTATTGGCCATTAGTGATTGAACTCAATCTCCAGCCCCTCTTCCCTCCCTGAAGCTCAAGGGGAATGGGGCTGGAGGTTCTAATCCTCTAATCACACAGTTGGCTGTCCTGGAAAGCAGAAGTTAGGTGCAACCAGACCTCAGTCCTTAGGTGCTTTCCAAAAGTTACCTCATTCAACATAACAAAAGACACCTTATTGCTCTTATCACTTAGGAAATTCCAAGGGTTTTAGAAGCTCAGTGTCAGAAAGGTTGACAAAGACCAAATATATGTTTATTTTAAATTACAATATCACATAGATCAAATGTATAAAAAATATAATATAATGAAAAATGTTAAAGGTAACCCAACATGCAGGAAAAAACCAGTAATAAGCCAATGTGACACTCACATTAAAAGAAACTACTGCCTTGGTCACCTGTGGGTGGTTTGTACCTTTCCGTCTAAATTCTGGGCTGCCTTTAACCAAGGCGTAAATTTCCATCGTTCATAGAATTTCCAGAAGAAAATATGGTTTACTTGTACTATTTTCTCTTTAAAAGACCTGTTTTCTAGGGAGAAAAGAGATCCTTTTGTTGAATAAGAACATCTATCACAGTTTAAACAAAATTCCAGAAATGACAGGTACCTTATTTAGATAAGGTGACACATTACAGCTTCCTTTCCCCCTTCCTTTTTCTTATGTGGTGAGATCTATATAGAGACAAAATTGCTCTATCAGACCAAGTAAGTATCAAAGTCAGGCCTCATCTTCTGGGTTTTATATTTCGTATCCCCTTGAATTCATCTTTAGCGATTTGAAGGACATTTGAAGTAGATTTCTGGTTTCTGTTGGTTACATTGAGTGATAATGCTCACTGAAATTATTTTTTGGTGAAAGGTTATTGGCAGAAATTGTAATGCTTCTGAAATGCTGCTACAGGCTGTTAAGAATCTGGATTTAAAAAGAATGAAATAGCCCAGAATAAAATACGTTTAAAATCTTTATAAAGTTCTAATTCACAATGTTTTTTTATGTATGGCATGGGGATATCCCATTCCTTATGTTTTAATCCCTGTATAGTGCCTTTATTTGCAGTGAAACAAAAACAAAAACAAAACCTCAACAATTAATCAATTAGTGAAACAGGATGTTAATGAGCATTTTTCCCCACACTCTGAATTCAATTGTTCAAGTTGATGTGATCATAAAAATTGAAAATAATTTAGTCAAATACTTAAGCATTTTAAGATATAAAGGGAAAGCAAAATTGATTCCTGGGAAAATTATAAAGGGAGCAAATACATATATTTGCATAATAGGAGATTGTTCTCCTTTATATTAAAAAGAATGATGCTGTATACAGGACTTGAGAGGTAAAACTCATCTTTATGTCTAGATAGTCACCAGTGAGGTCTAATTTAAGGATTATGAAAAGATATGCCAGCTCCCAAATGACCACCTCCCTAGACAGACTCATTGCCATGGAATAAAGTAATTTTCTAATTCTTGTTAAAATGTATAGATCATACATGGGACACTGACAAGGGATTTTTATTATTATTATTATTTTTTTTTTTTTTGCGGTACGCGGGCCTCTCACTGTTGTGGCCTCTCCCGTTGTGGAGCACAGGCTCCGGACGCACAGGCTCAGCGGCCATGGTTCACGGGCCCAGCTGCTCCGCGGCATGTGGGATCTTCCCAGACTGCAGCACCAACCCGTGTCCCCTGCAACGGCAGGCGGACTCTCAACCACTGCGCCACCAGGGAAGCCCCTGACAAGGGATTTTAATATACATACCTGAGATTTGCAAAAAGCAGAGTTTTGAAAGAAAGGAGAACGCATTACTCAGTTCAGTGATTCTGTTCAGTTTTCATTTTATAATATTTTATTATTTTTATTCAGAGAGAAACATAAATTCAGGAAAAAGGAAAGAAGAAAATAATCATCCATCTCCACTAGATAGACTTAGTCATTATCAATATTTTTTAATATCTTTGCCTTCAGTCTTTATTTTTAAAACAATCTCTCTTTGTTTTTAAAAATTCATACATTCACATAATGAAGTTTTCAAGCAAGCCAGAAAAGCATATAAAAAAACAATACAAATCCTGCCATTCATGAACGTCATTAATACTGGGTAAGCATGTGTACAGAAATCTTTATATGCACATATAAGATGTATCTGTTGTAGAATGCATGGATGGAGAGAAAGATGAAAATATGAATGGAACACATATAGATAACATTGAAATAGAGTAAATATTTTGAGGGAGAATCAAATTACTCTCTGCTATGAAATCTGAGTGTCTTAAAGTCAGCTCCTTTACTCCTATGACCTTATCCTCAATTATTTGCTTGCTAGTTAGGTTATTATTTATATATATCTAGGCTTTTTTGATATTTGCATTCTGTCCTCCATAATTCTTTTAGGTGTTTAATATTCATATAATATTTTAAATGAATTAGTAGTCACCATTGGCCTTGTTAGAATGACTTTTCCTTTCCGCATTTTTTTTTTTTTTTTCCTGTGGTACGCGGGCCTCTCACTGTAGTGGCCTCTCCCGTTGTGGAGCACAGGCTCCGGACGCGCAGGCTCAGCGGCCATGGCTCACGGGCCCAGCCGCTCCGGGGCATGTGGGATCTTCCCGGACCGTGGCACAAACCCGTGTCCCTGGCATCGGCAGGCAGACTCTCAACCACTGCGCCACCAGGGAAGCCCAATAGTTGAAATCTTTGAGTACTGCCTAGGACTGAAGGGTCAAGAATACAGAGAGAGTAAAAGAACCCAAAAGGCTTGTAGTTGGAGTAGAGGTTATGCCTATTGGTAAAAGAAGGCTGAAGAAGGAAGGTACTGGCAATCCATGATCAAACAGGGGATGAACAAGTGAATAAATACTAGAATATTTTCTCTTTCTTCATGTCTCTGGTGTCAACTTCCCATTGACCACAGTCAACCAGAAGTTGTGATAGCCCATCTTCATGATGAATGTCATCAATATGTCCATTTCTTACTTTTAATTCCCCCATCAAGAGATGAACTCTATTCCTACCATGCTTTTGAAGCTGCTCTGGTGTTACGGACTAGCTTCACCAATAGAATACTCCAGAAATAACTTTATGAGACTTTTAAGGGTAGGTCATAAATAGCCTTGAAGCCTCCCCCTGGTAGTATTTTTCTTTTATTGAGGTAAAAGAATTTCTTTTCCTTTGCCTCCAATATGGACATAAGATTATGTATTATTTAAACATTACTGAATATGCATCCTTTGGAGTCTGAAAGAGTTGAACTGTGTTGTTAATAGGAAATTTATCTAAAATTTTGGATTCTCATATTTCTTATTGATGAAATTAAAATGACAATAATTTATAGGGTTGTGGTAAGGCAAAATTAATTTCCCATGTCAGTCTTAGCCTAGGAGTTGGTATTTTTTTTTCCTTCCCACTAAACAAAATCCAGGTCACCATAAGCAATGCTTCACAGTACACATTTTCTCCATAAAATGTGTCTCTTGAAGGATGGAGCTAGAGACAAATAATCTTTTCTTAGTTTTTTTTCTTTCCTTCATACTGCTTCACTGGTAGAATACTTGGCATTTAGGTAAATGTTAATTCAATTTTCCTTACATGTGCACATATGTAAAAAGCATCCAGAACAAATACAGCTCTGCCAACACCTTGATTTTAGCTTCCTAAAACTCATCCTAGGCTTCGTATCTCCAGAACTGTAACATAGTACATTTGTAGTTGTTTTAAGCTACTATTGATACATTTGTGGGAATTTGTTACAGCAACAATAGAAAATGCATACATAGTCTCTCCAGGATATTGGCTCCTCAAGTCCTCCCTGTCTTTTTCTCTGTCTTTCTCTCTTTGTCTCTTTCTGTGTCTCTCTGTCTCTCTCTATGTCTCTTTCTGTACTTTGTCCAGCTTTTCAGCTGTTCTCAGCAGTTAGTCAAATACCAGCTACCCTTTCACTCTGGAAGTGGAAGTCTCAAATATACATAATATTCACAAATGATTCATCCCACAATTTTCACAGTATGTTTCCTGACTTCATTCAGCTACAAAATGAAGATGATAATAGATACTTCACTACATGACACTGTGGATTACATGGATTCGAGTATTAAACTATAACAGCCATGTAGCTATGTAGCATAGAGATATAAATGCTGAGGGGTTAGTTTTGCAGTTAGGCTCACCGCTAGAGTTACACCCCTATTTCAAAATTTGGAAAATTAAAACATGTGCCTCAGTAACATGAAAATTTTCTACCTACTCATTGTTTTCAGACATTTGTGAATAGATGGGGAAAAATCTTAGAAATTCTAGAACACAAAGAATACTCTAAAGTATTATGGAGTCTTCAGGACATCAAAGACCAATAATATGGTTTGATTTTTCCATAATGTAAAGAATGTTATTGTGATAAATCTCCTTGGAGAATAGATCTTTTTCTACAATGGACACGTATACTTTTTATCTTTGCAATTTTTACTCTATTTTGAATTATATAATATAAAACCAAAATTTATGCTTCTTGAGGAAAAAGACAGTAACTTTAAACACTCTAAATTATTGCCATGCACATTCTAAGCGTTTAATAAATGATGAGTAAATTAATAAAAACTGTAAAACTCTATAAATAAGAAAAGTAGTAATTTTACTTAGTATCATTTTAATGTTAAAATAATTTCTATACTACTGTACTTTGAAAATTAGTAATCCATATGTGTTTTAGATTAGAATCAGAAAAAATTCGTATAATGAGAACACAACAGTTCCCTGTCAAGCTAGATAACAGGAACTGATTGTAATTGAGAGGAATAAGTTTATGAGTGGACATGGGTGAAGATAGTCACATTTGAAATTACATGCATATGAAAAAATGGAAGGCAAGATATGAATGAACTGGCATCTAAATTATACTACGTGTAAAGTGCTTAAACATATCAGGAATTTAAAAAATATAAATACACAGTAGCCATGGTAAATATTTTTTAAAGTTTTTCTGTATTCAACATATCACACTTGCATTTTCCTGACTCACACTGAAAAATGTCCATATTTTCTTTTCTCAGTTGACTTATTTTCTTCTGCAGTTCTTTATCTGACAAGGATATGTGACATTTTTCTATGTATCAGAAGTACACAAAATGAACTATTCAAAGTTTTTTTTATGAACAAATTTTTGTGCAAACAAAACACACACACATATATACACACAAAGAGAGAGAGGGGTAGAATAGGAAATGTTTATATTTTAATTATTGCTAGAGATCATTTTTTTAAAATGCTCATTCCATTATATGATATTTTGAAGAATATTCTCCAAATATATTGGTTACATATTCATGCATACCTCTGTCCAAAATATGGAGAAGTCATAAATCTCTTTTTCTATATTTCATGTTGTATTTCATTTACCTGTATACTACTCCAATGTTCATGTGACTGCCTTCTGTCCAAATGCAAAATTCTGTTGCATCATGCATTCTTTAGTATCAACGACTAAAATTTTAACTGTAAGTTTGATAATTCTTCACAAGGGCCACTACATCAATTTGTCTCTGATTAATTTCCTATTCATATAAAGTATTATTTATATAATTTGAAAATTTCTTCCTGAAATCTCCCATTTTGTTCCTTGATGCAGACAGCATACATATGGTTAATGTGATTGGTTATCATTTTGATTACAGATCTCTCTACTAAGGTCACCATCATAATTTTAGTAAAAAATTATACATTGATTCTTTTCTTTGAGATTATAACTGAAGTTATTTTACTTGTAATTCCACCTGTATAGGAGGTAAAAATCTTGAGTTTCATTGTATTACCAACAAGGTTTATTTTATGAACAAGAAATCTCTTCATATGAGCTGTTGTTGCCTGGCAACATCTGGAGAAAGCTATCTGTGGAGCTAGTGAAAACACCAAGCACAGTATTGTCTGGTAAGGCCCATTACATTCTACATTTTCTGATTCAGTTTGCAATACAGTTGGCTTTCATAGCATAATTTCAAAATCTGGGCAATACAATTTGGATTATTAAATTGCATTAAGGTTTACTTCTCTGTAATAAGATAGGGAGACTATGCTCTTCAGTTTTATTTAGTTCCCTTTAATTCAGTGAAATAGTGTGAACATTGGTTAGAAACATCTACTCTATGGAAATGCCATTTGCTTTGCCATTTGGAAAGCTTAAAAACCTGATACAAGTTGTGTACGTTGTCACAATAGAAAACAAAATGACACTTGTTAATACCTTTTCAAAAGCATTTATTTATTTTTGGCTGTGCCTGTGGCATGCAGGATCTTATTTCCCAGTTCCCTGACCAGGGATTGAACCTGTGCCCCCTGCATTGGGACCGCGGAGTCTTAACTACTGGACTGCCAGGGAAGTCCCTAAATCATTAGAAGTAGAAGGTCAAAAGGGACCTTAAGAGATTAATTAACTCATCTATTTGCCATCTGGTATGAATACGTATTTTATTCTATACAGATGAATACATGTTCTATTCTATACGGATTCTGTAAAGAGGATACATGATCTTGTTTTACAATCTACTTTAATAACAATTTTAATACAAATTTTTTTTACTAATAACATCTTGTAATAACCAAACTCAAATTTAGAAATGTAAATTTGTTGCTGTGCTCACTTGTATGTATTATGTATTGTACATGACATCTTCCTAGAAGGTATAGGAAGAGCTTCATAGAAAAGAGAATATTTGAAATGTACACAGAATGTAGTGTGGCAGAGAGTATTTACCAAGACCTGTTTCTTCTTCTTTCTGGGCACACAGCCAGGTTACACTGCCAGACTCCATTGAAGTCAAGTGTAACCATGTGACTAAGTTGTTGAAAATGGAATGGGAGCAAAAATGATATGCACCAGGTCTGGCCCATAAAACCATTCACATTCCTTTTCTCTCCACTGACCTGATACAGATGAGCATAGTAACCTTGGAAGTAATGAATTGAAAATGTCTGAGCCACATGATTGAAGGAGACTGGGTCCCTGAATTACCCTCTATAAGAAAGCTGTCTTCCAAGCAGAGGTACCTATTGGGGATTTCCAAGAACAAGAAGTAAATTATTGTCTATTAAAGTACTGAAATTTGGGAGTTTATCTTGTACAACAGTTGCCTTACTGTCACCTTACTTAATACAAGTGGGAAGGATTTGAACACAAGAAACTTCTAAGTAGGGAGAGGAGTCAAGACAAAAGAGGGATTCAGCACAGCATGAGAATGGGGCAGAAGCAGGCAAGTGAGAGACATATATGTAGAGTATCAGGTGTTCTGACTGTAGAAATAGATAGTTGTAGAGAATAAGGGGAGATAATAATAGTATAAAGTATATTGAGGCCATATTTTGGAAGGCTTTCAAGTGTCAAGCTGAGGCCCTTGAATTATTTGGGAGGCAATGGGGAAATAATAAAGGCTCATCAGCAAAGGAAAATACACAATTTTTAAATTTTATTTGTTTATTTATTTTTGGCTGCGTTGGGTCTTCATTGCTATGCACGAGCTTTCTGTAGTTGCGGCAAGCCGGGGCTACTCTTCATTGAGGCGCACAGGCTTCTCACTGAGGTGGCTTCTCTTGTTGAGGAGCACGGGGTCTAGGTGCACGGGCTTCAGTAGTTGTGGCACGCAGGCTCAGTAGTTGTGGCTCATGGGATTAGTTGCTCTGAGGCATGTGGGATCGTCCTGGACCAGGGCTCGAAACCACGTCCCCTGCATTGGCAGGCGGATTCTTAACCACTGAGCCACCAGGGAAGTCCCAAAAATACACAATTTGAACTGTAGTGTAGGCCTACTAATCCAGCAGCTATAAATAACATGGTTTGGAGGCAGGGAGTAATAAAAATCTTTGCAATAATGCTCACGAGTAAATACCATATAATGTGAATAGATTGAGGAAAGGAATAATGGTATTGCAGAGGTAGGATTCCTAAATGTGTGAGCTGATTAGAAGGTACGGGGAAAATAACAATATTAATAACTGTATAAACTGATGCTTATGTTCTTATGATAAGCTAATCACTTTATGTGGGTTACCTCTCTTAATATTCACAATAATCCTATAAAATAGATACCAGTATTGCCCTTATTTTACAGAAAGGATACAATTTAGAGAGGTTTAGTACATAAGCAAAGGTCATATTAGTTGTAAACGGAACAACCAGGATTTGAAACAATCTAATGTTCGACTCTTGGCTCATAATGAGTATACTCTCAAATCCAGATTATGAGCAATATGGAAAATTTTTTACAGATGTGTGAGAGAAAGAAGTACAGATTCAACTGGTATTTTTTTGTTCTGGTAATGTTTTAAACTGATATAATTTCAAACTCACAGACAAATTGTAAGAATAGTACAAGGAACTTCAATATACCCTTAACCTAAATTCCGCAGCTTTTTATACTACACACACACACACACACACACACACACACACACACACACTCAAACTAGGCACAGAATTACTTTTGTCTTCTTTTTTTTTCATTTATTAAGAGTGAAATGATGCTAGCACATTTACATATTGACACTAGAAGCCAATTGGGATTTGCAATTTGTGACTGACCTTTTGGAGAGAATTTAGGTCTGGAGGTAACGGTATGGAATAAATTAGTATAGACAGAGGTTGGTAAAATTCAGGTAAAATTCAGGTAAAATTCAATCAGATTCCTGAGTGAAAGAATAGAGAAACAAAAGGACAATTCATTAGGAGTAGGATAATCCTATGCAACAAATGTCCATAGAGGAAAAGTTATGGAGGTACAGTCATAAGGTTAAAAACTTCAGAAAGTTCAAGAGACCTAGCGAAAGGTTAGATTTAGAATTCAAAAGGTCTTCAGTGACCTTCAGTACAACATTTTGGGTAGCATACTGAAAAAGGAAACTAAATTACAAAGGGTAAGGAGAATAATCAGTGAAGAAAATTAAAATAAATGTTAAGAAACATGTTGCTCATGTATGAACAATTAACATGCTTTCTTTTCCCTTCTGTGATTTTGCTACTCATATTCTTTTCTTTCATCTAGTACATTCTGCATCAAAATTTCTCATAAATACTTCGGAGTGGTTGGACAGGGAGTTTGGGGTGGCACAGTATACAACAATGGCCTTCCTGGTGTTCATTCCTTCAGTCTGCAAGGGTCCAGCTTGAGGCAAAGGGAGGATTCATTTTTCTGGGAACACACACAAATCTCTGGATGCCCCAGTCAGGTTGGTGCACAGGTTAGAGTAGGGCAATTTTTACCAGGAGTATATTCATCCCTGTCTAAATGAGCAGGATAGGATTTGGCTCAAGTAATTTACTACTTAGAAACTAAAATAAAGAGTGGTGCTTTGAATGAGGTATTTGGGGTAGAGTGGGGTATTTGGAACATATATGTAAACAATTGTGTGGATATATTCCATGAATGTATCTATGTACATATGGGTAGGTATATATACTTTACCTTGTATCGTGGCTCCAGTTTAGAGAAAACTTTTGTTCTCTACAACTCAAGTCAGTGAATTCATTTTATGACTTAGGTGAATAAATTCAATTTTGTTAAAAAATATTTTCAGTAATCAAGTTCAATTGCCCTTATAGATACATTTTATCTGCACTGTATTTACCACAAGGGCTATTTCTTTATAGATAAAAGCTGAATAATCTGGAGGGTCAATTTCTCCTCCTAAAAATATCAGAGCAAGAATCTGTAAGTCATCATCATCATAATATACAATCAAACTGAAGATATTTTCCTTCATCTGGTTATGTTTTTCAAAAGAATTTTTTATCCATGGTGTCTCCATAATCATTAGAATGAAGTTACTCTCTAAATGTTTTCTGCTTCAGTTTCCTTATTTTTAAGTGAAACAATATGTATAGCTAATTCCTAGGGCTGTTGTAAGGTTAAATGTTACATTTTGGAATAGTCTCTTCTTCTATTTCCAACTCATGATAATCTTCCTTCCTCATATCTAATTCAAAAGATATTTTAATTGAGCAGTATCAAAAGCTCAAGAATGAGTTATCTACTACCCATATTGGTAACACCAGTGATGCCTGTCTTCACATGCTGTGAAGGGTAATCTACTTAACAAAGAGGAACTATTTAAAACTTATACTTAAAGTTATTTGAATTAACACATACATCCTTGTTTCTCTCCTCTGTATGTTAATCTCTCACAGCCCTGATAATATGAAAACCACCAAGTTATAAAAAGTATTTTTTGCTATTTTATATTTTTAGAGGAGTTATAATAGTGATATTGAAGGGGTCTCAGGATATCATTTAAATTAACACCATTGGTCTGGCTGGGACTATACCTATAAAGTATCTGACATCTGACGTACCTGAGAGAGGGAGGAGGTACCATACACACACTCAGTAGCCAGTTCTCCTCCATGACAACTTAAATCAGGAGCTTTCCTATTAAGGAAGGAAAAATAGCAGGAACACCATACACAGTGTCTTGAATATGACAGGTCATCTTTAGTTTTTAATAGACCAATGTTTGAAATTTTGTCTGTTTCCCTATTTAACACTGTGGCTAGGCAAAGGGAATGCGTTCTAAGTAGCTGACCAGGTTTTCTCTCAACTATTGTCTTCGTTTTCTCCTTCCTCTACTTTCTCTCTCACTCCCTTTCTTCCTTCTTGCTTATCTCTCCCTACTTCTTTTTCTCCCCCTTTTCTATGAAAGGAGAACCATAATTTGAGGACTGAAGCACTGAGCCTAAGCCACCTCTATGCTACCCATTGAGACAGGGACAGATTTTTAGACTTTCTTGTTGATTCTGGTTCTGTACATTAAAATATTGGTATGACTGTTAAATAGAGAAATCTTAACAGATAAACTTTCATTATATTTAAAATGTATTTAACAAATATCAAAATTAATTGTGAACACCTGATAGGGATACAGAAAACTTTACTTACTGGTTGTCAAAATTTTAATTTCGAATACATTTTAAACCACATTTATTTGTCAGTAAATTTTTAAATTTGATACCACTTGCAAATAAAGTTATGATAAATTAAAATATTTTAATATAAATTTTATTGTATAATAATATAAATATTATATTTGATACGAATTATGAAAATATGTGAGGTGTTATTGACCCCTTAATGAACAATGGTTGGTCTCAGGTCATCAAACTATAGTTTGTTGAATCCTTTCTTATAGGTTTAAATTCCCAAAGGTCAGCATATTTATAGCATATTTACTGCAAAGTGGCAAGTTATCCTGATAATACCATGTTAAAATTCTGCTAACGTTCTTTTCATGCAGAGACTCTCATTGGGATTAACATATGTCACAATTCAAAAACCTAAACAGAATTCTATTTAAACCTACTGGTTCTGAAGGAGAAAGTGTTCAGGTGTTTATCTGTAGCACTTCTGGGAGAAATGCCAAACTTCTAGACCATTAGTATTCCTGCAACTTTACATTCTCTTCCTAGAAATTATTCTTCTGAAAAATGTACAATAATGTTAAAATGTTAGATAATTATACTATATGTGGTCATATCTGTAATGATTTACTGATAGCTAAGAAAAGAAGATGAGCAGGTGTACAGTAAACATTTAAAACAAAGGGTAAACTTGGCCTTACTGTGCTTTCCCATTAGTAAATGTATTTCAGGACAATTGTGCTGCCACCATGATTGAAATACTTAGATTAGTATTAATAACAACAGGAATAATATAAATATCAAATCTGACTATATGTCAGGTGTTTTACATCTTCATGGAAGATGAAGATGCTTTAATCTTCATGGAAGCCAAGCAATGTAAGTATTAATAGTTCCGCTTTAAAACTGAAAAAACTTAATTGTTGACAGCTTAAATAAGTACAAGGTAACTAATAAAACAATCTGCATTATCTACACATCCTCAATATCTGTAGTAAGTTCTATTTATAGTAAATGTTAAACAAATATTTATTTTTAAAAATGACCATATAATGACTGGGAAGTAAATTAAATCCAACCACAACATTGTATAAATATTACCATCTTGAATTACAAGACTTGTCCAGTAGGATGAGGGGATTGAAGTTTCTAGTCAGAGTATCATCAAAGTGAATGGCAGTAAGGAATAAACTTATATGAGATGAATTTCATGACTAGAAAAATAAAGAGAGGTGAGGAAACAAGATGCTTCAATGAGACCAAAGAATGGATGTTTTGGAAGGAAGGACATGAAAGACTTGAGCTTCCAGAAAATTGATGTGTGTATTACCAGGTGTATCTGTGGGTATAAAAGTGGGGAGATAAAAATAAAATTGCACACCTTTTTATATTATATTCTCTTTTAAGGTATTTAATTTGCTTATGTTTAAATGAATTGTGAGATCAACTAATTCAGGCACTGAGTTCTTTTAATTTTATTTTTGCCAGTGCCTGCCCAGTGCCTGACACTAATTGATGTTTAATATTGTTTGCAAAGTATGATTAAAACAACACAAGAAAGAGAATAATTTCAATGGCAATAAAAGAAACAGAAAGGACAGAATTTTGTGTTCACAGAGGAATGTTACAGCCTTGAGAATCATAGTAGAGATATTTTGTTTGAAAATGGGTTATGGCCATATTTGTGAGTGGCTGAAGTGGACAAAAATCTTGTCATTAACTCTTTTAAGTTCCCAAAAGGAGTAGGAGAGGAATGGTGTTTAATGAGTACCTACTTTTAGATAGGTGCCAAGGCTCTGCACTTACTTTATTTACTTGTCATTTCAACTGTACCAGCTAAACATTAATAATCCCATTTTACATATGTAGAGAAAAGGCTGATAGGATTAAACAAGTTTCTAAATGCAATTCAACATGGTTTTTGTTGAAAGTAGAAAATTTGAAGCAGTTTTTTGCTGAACCACAGTTATGAGTAAATGTGTTTTTTCTCTGTTTCTCCCTCTCAATAAACATCAGATTTTGACTTTGAGCATGAATATCAAATTCCTCAATTCAGAATTAGGCCTTCAAATGTTGTGCTCCTAAAAATAGTGTTCTTTTATTTTAATATGTAGTCAGGAGTTTTCTAGGCCTCGTAATAGATTGAGCATTGGTAAATTGGCTCATAATTACTCTAGGTGGAAAAAAATCCTTTCAAACCCATATTATATTAAAATTGACTTGTCACTTCATCTTCTTTCCTTGCACTTGAGTAAAGCCCTAATAAATGCATTTTGGAAATGGATTTCCCTCAAGAGCTATTCTCACTCATTTTTCACAGAAGAAAAAAAAAGTAAAGAAAAAAGGCAGAAAATATCCAACAACTGCTTCATGTTGAAGATAAAATTCAATCAAATAAATTTTGCTTATTTTTCTTTTTTGCACATTTGATCATATTTCTAAATGGACCCCAAAGAATTAATTATCTAATCTGATGTTTCTCTCTTTCTATTGGTTATAATTTCTAAGCCATTGTGTGTGTATGTGTACGTGTGTACATAAATCTTTCACTCATGGGTTATGGGAACTTTGTCTATTGCAGGTGGCTTGATTTTTTGATTGTTATGTCTTTGATTCAGTTAGTAGTCATTAAAAACTCCTCAAACCACCGCAATAAAAAAATAACTTATTTCCTGACCTGCAAGTGTTCTTTTAATACTTTTGGTCAATGTTGGCCTAAGTTTTTTTCTTACTATGCCGCTTCTATTTCCAACTTGCCTTCAAAGGAGTTTGATTCATTTTCATTTCTTGCTAGCTTGTTTTTCTTTTTTCTTCAAATACAGTTTTAAATGCAATCAAATAAATTTTCAAGCATCTTATAAAAGCGCTATGGAGACAGGCAAGTTTACCAGGCTTAATAAACTTTATTCAATGAAGTATCTAGAGCAATACATCTTTGAGGGTTTCAGACGGTTGATGAACCATTGTGATGGCATTAGCACCTGCTTTCACACTATATGTAAAGTGTCCCTGCATTTGCACCGCACTGCCAAAAGCAAGAACAGTTATATGTTCCAGCAAGAAAAATATCCTTAAGTATAGTATAAAAAATGAGTTTAGTACTAAGACATAGTTTTGTTTTCTTTTCTGTGAAGAAAATAACCCATGGATATGTTATAATAGAATGCCCTTTAAGGTATTTTTCAACATATAGAAAACATATAGCTTTCAACATAATAGCTTTATTAGCCCAGGACAAAATACTTTCTCAGTACCTGGAAAGGTCTTGGGAATCAGATTCCACACATCCTCCGTGCTGTAAGCAGCTGGAACCACTTCGACAATCAGGGTTCCCAGAATTCTCTCTTCCGAAACGGGCCCGGCTAGGGCCGGCAGCACTCGGGAGATCTCGCGAGATCTGGTTTCAGGCGAAGCGGCGCGTTCGTGTGGGAGCTGGCTTGGAATTTGGCGGAGGCGGTGAGGCTTCCAGGACCCCAGCCGGTGAACTGGTCTCTACCTACCCGGGCTAGACACCAGGACGGGCTAAAGCACCCTGGAAGACAAGAGTCGCGCGGCGCCTGTGGGCACTAACCCACCACACCGGCCCCCTACCAGTCCATGCCCTTCAGGCCTGGCCTTCAGCCTGGGGCTAGCGGGGCCCCGCGCTGCTCGCCTGCGGAGACGCGACGGCGAGAAAACTCAGGCGAGCCAGACCCCATATGGCCCTGCTGCGGGGGACGCGTGGCCTCTCGTCTGAGGAGGAACCCCGGCTTTCGTGATCCCGCGCGGTGGGGCTTTGTCTTGTAAGTATGGTCAGCTGAGACTAGGGCCCATTTCTGCCTTTGTCTGTGGTCCCTACGTGCCTTATAGCGACCCGTCCTCGTCCTCTTGCAGCCCCTGTATCAGTTCCTTCATATACCTCTCACTCATTACACACTCGAAGCAGCAGAATTTACCTATAGGGGGTAGCGGCCGAGCCCTGCCTGCTTTGCTCAGCAAGCTCACAGTCCGCCCACTCAGACCAGAATCCAGCCCATGGGCCACGCTCATGGTGTGAAAAGGAAACATGATGAATCGTAAAATAACAACACAACTGAAACAGCAGTGGTAAAATAAACCAGAAAAGCAGACATAGGCATATCATATTCAAACTGCAAAACCAAAGAAAAAGAGGCATTGAGCGGAGTCTGTAAAACTAAAAGCATATCAACTGTGCATAGGCCCTGTACTTTAGTTGACAAAGTTATTTTCCCTGGGGTACAGGTTATTTCTAATACTGCTATACATATGTACTGGAACTGAACAATTAAGTACATGGATGACAGATGCTGGGAGCCAGGTTTCTCAGTGTTGGAGTGGGAGTTTACAGCAAGAAAAGGAAGTTAGAATAATCTGTGTGGTAATGGATTTGAATTGGAGATATCAGTATGAACTCATACTTAAGGTAAAATAGATACAGTTGGTTACATATAGAAATAATTATAGATATGTTTATATTACATGGGTTACTATTTGCACATGTACTTCCTTGTTCTTTCCACAAAGAGGGCCCAGAAGCAACAACACATTAGTGGTGAGTACACCAACTCTCAAATACTGGTTTCTTATGCTGTTCTCCAGTAAAAGGAACCAGGCTTTTTGAGAAATGGTGGATTCTAGGACAGGTGTAGGAAATATATACTATGAGGCCAGAGCACCTTAGTGAGAACATGTAAAGAAGTGCTCAGAAAAAAACAGCACAATGATGGAAGTATGTCAAAGGGACACAGGAGCTGACTGAAAGAGCTTCCAATGGCCAAAGATGGACACATCTGAGCAACAAAATAAATGAAATAGTATTTGATTATAAACTATAAAATAAATATAAGTCCATATTCAAATAAATGATTAAATAAATAAAAGAGAAGAATGGAAGAATAGAAAAAACTTCCTTGCAGGAGAATTCCAAATAATTTATGTAGATGCTTTTTAAGTCTAGGCAGTGCCTAGTGACTTCCTTCCAAATAGTATCTATAAAAAGAAGGAAGGGGAAGTAACTTCACAGTGAAGAAATTTGACAAACACTACCTTAGCCAGGTGATCAAGGTCAACATCAACCTTTATAAGTCATGTTGATAAAATATGCACTATAAGAAGGCTCTGTGGCTTTCCTTCTCCAAACCCATCACCCCAGTATAATCATAAGAAAAACATCAAATTCCAATCAAGAGATAGACAACAAAATACCTGACCCAATATCCCTCAAAATTGTCATCCAAATATGGAAAGTCTATGAAACTCTGACAGTCAAGAGGAGATATGAAAACTAAATGTAATGTGGTATCCTGAGTGGGATCCGGGATCATAGAACATTAGGCGAAAACTAAGGAAATCTGAATAACGTATGGACTTTAGTTAAAAAAGTATAATGGTTAATTTTATGTGTTTATTTGACTAGGCCATGGGGTGCCCATTTGGTCAGACATTATTCTGATTGTTTCTATGAGGTAGTTTATGGATGAGATTAACATTGGAATCTGTAGACTGAGTAAAGCAGATTGTTGTCCCTGAATTGGATTGGCCTCATTCCAGCTGAAAACTGGAATAGAACGAAGAGGCTGAGTAAGAGGGGACCCCTCCTGACTGATTGTTTGAGTTGGGATCTTGGTCTTTTCAAGCCTTCGGACTCAGACTGAAACATCTATTTGTCTTCGTTCTAGGGACTGCTGGCTTTGGGACTAGAAGTTATACCATTGTCTCTCCTGGTTCTTAGTCTTCAGACTTGGACTGGAACTACACATTTGCTTTCCTGAGTCTCCAGCTTTCCTACTACAGATCTTGGGACTTCTCAGCCTCCATAATTGCGTGAGTTTATTCCTTATAATAAATCTCTTTATGTTTTCTCTGGAGAAGCCTAACTAATACAATAAATATACATCAATATTGGTTCATTAGTGGAAATAAATGTAAGATATAGTACTTGGGATTCTAGGCGCCAGGTATATGAGGAGTCAGTCTCTGTACTATCTTTGCAATAATTTTTGTAAATCTAAAACTACTCTAAAATAAAAATTTTATTTAAGAAAGTTGATGTTGGGACTTCCCTGGTGGTCCAGTGGCTAAGACCCTGTGCTCCCAGTGCAGGGGGCCCAGGTTCAATCCCTGGTCAGGGAACTAGATCCCACATGCCACAACTGAGAGTTCGCATGACACAACTAAAGATCCCGCGTGCTGCAACTGAGACCCAGCGCAGCCAAATTAATAAATAAGTAAATAAATATTTTAAAAAATAAAGTAAAAATAAGATAAAAAACAGTTGATGTCAGATTTTGAGCCCGTGTAAATGAATGGTTGTGACATTCCTAGAATTTGAGGAGCTGGCATTAAAAAAAAAAATTAGGGTATATAGAATAGGTATTTCTGTATATTCTGTATATTTTTAGTATACATTGAATATTCTACATATTTTATATTTCAGTTTTGAGAAATCTTAAATTGGTGCTTTATTAAAGTAGTTAACTCATCTCAGGTAACATACCACATAAATATTTTCTTTTGCTTTCATATAGATATTCCTAATTTTATGTTTTGATATTCAATTTTATCTAATGGGTAGTTTAAAAATCTTCCTCAAATTATTTTGTAGTGGTTAGAATACCAAACATAAATAAATAATAATGATAAGGAAATGAAATTGGGTTCAAGTGTCAGTTTTTATATATCTGTCATTTAGCATTAATCCTATTGATGGCATTTTTACTGCTGTGACATTTTTGTATAAGAAGAGGTGAAAAAATAGTTACAGGATGTAAATTAGTTTATGGACTGAGACTTGTAGGGTTAAGAATATTCTTTTTGATTGTTTTTGTGTTATTTTAGGCAACTTATTACAAACAAAATTATTTAAAAACTCATCCATAACTGTTTACTCTAGGCTTGTGTACATCAGCAATTTAACTACTTACAAATAAAGTGGAATTAAAAGAAGACTCTAACTCTGCTCGTTCTGCTTAATTAAGTGGATATGATTATATCCTTGTGAGATA
This sequence comes from Orcinus orca, assembly GCF_937001465.1. Classification (NCBI taxonomy): domain Eukaryota; kingdom Metazoa; phylum Chordata; class Mammalia; order Artiodactyla; family Delphinidae; genus Orcinus; species Orcinus orca. Next base: position 78,836,709 of record NC_064565.1, read on the forward strand.
GACTTGTGAGGTAATTAAGCCTTGGAAACAATTTGAAGTACTTTGACTCCAGATCCTAGACTCATGATCCAGGCTACACAAAAACCCCTTGATTGAGTGGGTCCTAGTTGCATAAGGCTCTCTTAGCAGCAGTTAGTAACCTGTATCTGAAACTCCGGTTTGTCTGCTTCACTCAGTATGGCTTCAATACACATGGTCAAACTTCTTTCATTCAGCTCTAAGGGCCAGTGAGTCATTGCTACTTCACTACTACTGCAACTGAGATAGGAAAGAAATAGTCTTCCTTTATGCAGTTGCTGTACAACTAATTTGGGATAAGTTGCTAAGGGACTCGGTCTAAAGACATTAAACTGACACAACCTCACTTTGAGCTCTACATCACTAGACATCATTGTTTCAGAAACTTCATGGCCTCCCACCTCTTGATAAATTCCCTTTCACTTTGGGAGAATTTTGGCATAAGGGAATTCCCCACCTTTCCCCCAGAGGTCTGTGTCTAGAAATTGTCACAATTGTCACAATTTAAACTTTTTACTTTGTGCTCTTTTGATATCTCTGATTCTAAGATGAGCAGGCAAATATGATTTCTTCCTTCCACTTAAAAGTACCCATCATGAAACAACAAAGAATATGAATAAAACAAACAGATCATCCATATTTTCATCCAATCCATATTTTCCATTCTTCTTTGGTATGGGCATCAAAAAACTTTCTTTAGTTTCTTTTATTTAAAGATGTCATAGCAACAAGGAGGAAGTAGCCTAGATACACTAATCACCACTCAAAAGAGGTGATGTACAAATACCGCACTTTGTATGAAGGAAAAATAAATTTTTATTGGGGAAAAATTCTCTGTGATATTGCTATGAGTCTTGTGACAAGCTTTTGTTCTGTTCTGTCGTTTCAAGGATGTTTGTTTAGCAAACAGCCATGGAAACTGGATCTCCCTCTGGGCAGAAGGCAGATGTATTTACTGACCAGAAAAGTAAAGATAATATCTGCCTCTGCAGAGAGAGTTAGCTGGGGTTGGTGGTCTTCTTTAAAAGATGAGAGCTTTACTAAATTGGGGTTCCTCAGCTTTGACATGAACCCACTGTGTGCATTGCATCCATCCATGCCCCCATGGGGCTTGTAGAGCAAAGAGAATGCAAGTGAGCCTGAAGCTTCTGAGGCCTGCTGTGCCATGAGTACTAATGTCCTTTGTCTCTAACACAGAAAACCTTGTCCATCTATGTCTCTGTGGCATCCTAACTGGTTAGTTTGAAAATAGGGTAAAATCTCAGACAGTTTACAGCTGTTGACAAAGTTTATGGGTTAAGCTACTGATATTTCAGGCTTTGCTTATTTCTTCAACATAGATTAGCCTGTCTTAATAAACACTCACAGGGATCTTAAGTTCAATGTCTCCCAAATTGAACTCATTTTTGTTTCCCTAAACCATTCTCTCTTCAAGTGATCCCTATTCCAGTAAATTTTACTATGAATTACCAAAAGCAGAAACTTAAGAGTGACCAACCTTCACTTCCAATCAATTACTGTCTTATTCCTGACGCTGTACTCCCAAACTGGACCATTTTCATTCTTCGCTTCTAGTATTCTCCTCTCATCTATTCTTGAACCAGAGAAAAATCTCAAAAGGAAGATCTAATTATATTAATTTCTAGTTTAAAATCTTTCAGTGACTTCTGTAAAATCAAAATAGTTCAACTTGGCTTCTAACACCTGGCCTTTATGTCCAGCCCCACTGCTCATTCTTCTCTCTCATGAATTCTAAGCTCCAGTTGTAATAAACTTCTTGGAATGACTCCTGTGTGTTTTAGTTTATCCCAAATCACCTGGTTATACTGTTCCTTTGGCCTGGGACATTTTCTTTTCTATTTTTCATCTGCCTAAAATGGGTGCAGACAGCACAAAACATTGAAGAAACCTCCCTCCTCTCCAAGGAATACAAATAGAGAATGTCAATACGACCTAATTAACAGTGACGTTTCTAGAATTAATACATTCAGAAATTTGCTTCACAAATTTGTAGAATTAATTTCTTCAAAAGAAGTATCAACTTACGTAGAAACTAGAAAAAAATAAATCACACTTTACTAAGGTGATGAAATAAGCATTTGTGTGCATGGATGAGTGTGTATTTTATGAGGGTACAATTAATTTTGAAGGGTAAATAAAATTATGATTTTTAAAATATGTCTTCAATCATAGACAATGCTAAATTAAAATATAACTAATTCTGATTGACTGTATTAAATAAGGCATTATTACTACAATTAATGACAGCTACACTTTGACACATTTTAAATCATGCACTAGACCAAGTTACTTACATATGTTATATCATTTAATCCTGATAATATTCACATGGGTGGATACTCATATTAAGTCATTTTACAGATGATGTAACTCAAGTTTAGAGAGGTCAATTTGCCTAGTGTCTTTGAGACAGATGGACATAAGCAGAATATGAGCTCTGGTCCTCAAATTCCACAGTAAACCTCTTTACTTGACAGGCTCAACTGTGTTCTATTAGCAGAGTGTAAATGGAAGTATATGGTGCCCTCTCTGAAGCAGTGATAAATGTGATGGGTGAAAAAAGGTTGTTTATTTATCAGGAATTATAATATCACTGTTATCTTGAACACCTGTCTTTCATACAAGTAAAATTATTTACAAATGAATTTGGAAATCTGATTAAAAGAAAATACCTACTATGGTGAATTATTTCACCATTATTACTAAGCAGGAAAACTGAAGTAGGATATGGTGTTTCATCTAAATCACTTAAGTTCCAAATCCTGGGTTCCTCAGAGTGTGGGGCTATTTCATCACTACATAGCGCATTGCCCTATGGTGAGTTCTGCCCAGACTATCCTGAAGACTCTTTAAAATTTTAGGTGATAACACCTATCTTAAAACATGTGTTCATGTTGGAACCAGCACCAAATTATGCAAGGGCATACTTTGTCCCATTCAAATTATTGAGAGAATATTCACCTGTTAAGAATCAGGCTTTGTGATGTTATTGAAATGCTTGAAGATAAAGATACTGTCTTGCTGCTAAGAATATTCAACTAAACAATTAGAATTAATTCTTAACTTTGTGAAACTCATAGGAGGCTTTTTCTTCCAAAGTTACTGTGAGTTGAAAAATTTTGTTTCAAGCGTTTTCAAACAGAAAATTAATTCATATTAAGTTTCATTTGCAGCTTGCTAAAATATGAAATAATCAAAATGATAATACATATATGATTAAATTTATATAACAAACATTATGAAAATTGCAATTTACAGAGTTCATATTTGTTACAGAAAAGTGTATGTCCAGTGATTACTACAAGAGGCAGTAAAGAATAGAGATTTGACGTCAAAGCTCTAAAATTAGTCTGGCTAGTCCACTTAGGCAGTACCACTTCTTTGCTGTGTGATCTCACAGATTAATCTCCTTTGCTTTGGCTTTCTCATCTATAAAATGTGGATGATCATAATACCAATTCCAAAACATTTTTTGTGTGTGTGTGAGAATCAGTGTGTTCATGTAGAGAGTTATAAAAATGCATGAAATATAATTTAGTAAATATTAGCTATTTTCATGGGCCAGACACTGCTAAAGATATGTACACATTATCTCACTCAATGTACTTATATTATTATGTGAGATATGATATTATTCTCATTGATGTTATGAGGAAACCAAGGTCTAGTGAGGTTAGGTTAACTACTTCATGGACATATTTTTTTATTATCCATTATATTCAGACCTTTATGAAATAAGATTTAAACAGAATTGCCCTGAAGCTTCCTAAAAGGCTCATCATTGGTCTAGATTCTTGATGTCCTTGTGTTTGTAGATCATAAATATAATTTTATAATTATACTTAAGACACCATTATCATCAATATACTACATTGATATGAAAATACCTTCAACTAAAGCTAAATTCTAACAACATTGCTTTATAATTACCAAGTCTAATTCTCATTTCTATTTCAGAATTTTTTTAACTTTTATTGTATTTCATGTTTAATTTTCCCTTTCATAAAATTTTAGCATGATATTAGTGTTATATACTTGACTTATTACAGTTATATCTAAATTGTATCATTATTTTTTATATTGTGCCTACTGACTTAATAGCTTTTCTTTCTGACTACATCATTCTGTGTGTGTAAGGAAACAGGTATCCCTGTTCACAGTTGGTGAGGATATAGAGTGATATAATATTTCTGGAGAATAACTTGAAAATACCTACCAAAAGCCTTTTTAGTTCATATACCCTTTAGCTGTAGATGTAATTACAGTAATCACAAGATTCTTCAGTGGTACATAGTTTATACTGGTGAAAAGAAAGGGCCTAGATTTTTCTATAAAGGGAAATCAAGTAGATTAAGATACACTATATGATTGAGTAATCGGGAATCATTAAAAATGATATGAAAGAAATACACATAACAGTATGTGAAGTGTATGCATATATATATATAGATCTTCTTTATCCATGAATTTGTAAATGGTAATAGTTGTTCAGTTAAAGAAGACATAATTTCAAATATATTCAAAAATATTTCTGCATTAACCGCTTTAGCTTCATGGACATGGAACTGGAAAGGGTCATTTCTGAGGAATCCAACCTTGTCTCAGTAATTCTTCCACTATGTGAAGACAGGCTTTCCAGTGTTGATCCTGAGTACTTTTTTTCTTTTTTTTACATCGTTATTGGAGTATAGTTGCTTTACAATGTGGTGTTAGTTTCTACTGTATAACAAAGTGAATCAGCTGTACGTACACATTTATCCCCATAGTCCCTCCCTCTTGCGCCTCCCTCCCACCCTCCCTGTCCCACCCCCTAGGTGGCCACAAAGCACCGAACTGATCTCCCTGTGCTATATGGCTGCTTCCCACTAGCTATCTGTTGTACATTTGGTAGTGTATATATGTCCATGCCACTGTCTAACTTTGTCCCAGCTTCCCCTTCCCCCCCTCCACCGTATCCTCAAGTTCATTCTCTACGTCTGCGTCTTTATTCCTGTCCTGCCCCTAGGTTCATCAGAACCATTTTTTTTAGATTCCATATATATGTGTTAAGGTATGGTATTTTTTCTCTTTCTGACTTCATTCTGTATGACAGACTCTAGGTCCATCCCCCTCACTACAAATAACTCAATTTCGTTTCTTTTTATGGCTGAGTAATATTCCATTGTATATATGTGCCACATCTTCTTTGTCCATTCATCTGTCGATGGACACTTAGGTTGCTTCCATGTCCTAGCTATTGTAAATAGTACTGCAGTGAAGATTGTGGTACATGACTCTTTTGAATTATGGTTTTCTCAGGGTATATGCCCAGTAGTGGGATTACTGGGTCATATGGTAGTTCTATCTTTAGTTTTTTAAGGAGCCTCCATACTGTTCTGCATAATGGCTGTATCAATTACATTCCCACCAACAGTACAAGAGTGTTCCCTTTTCTCCACACCCTCTCCAGCATTTATACTTTGTAGATTTTTTGATGATGGCCATTCTGACTGGTGTGAGGTGATACCTCATTGCGGTTTTGATTTGCATTTCTCTAATGATTAGTGATGTTGAGTATCCTTTCATGTGTTTGTTGGCCAGCTGTATATCTTCTTTGGAGAAATGTCTGTTTAGGTCTTCTGCCCATTTTTGGATTGGGTTGTCTGTTTTCTTGATATTGAGCTGCATGAGCTGCTTATATATTTTGGAGATTAATCCTTTGTCAGTTGCTTCATTTGCAAATATTTTCTCCCATTCTGAGGGGTGTCTTTCATCTTGATTATGGTTTCCTTTGCTGTGCAAAAGCTTTTAAGTGTCATTGAGTCCCATTTGTTTTTATTTCCATTTCTCTAGGAGGTGGGTCAAAAAAGGATCTTGCTGTGATTTATGTCATATGTGTTCTGCCTGTGTTTTCCTCTAAGAGTTTTATAGTTTCTGGCCTTATATTTAGGTGTTTAATCCATTTTGAGTTTATTTTTGTGTATGTTGTTAGGAGGTGTTCTAATTTCATTCTTTTACATGTAACTGTCCAGTTTTCCCAGCACCACTTATTGAAGAGGCTGTCTTTTCTCCATTGTATATACTTGCCTCCTTTGTCAAAGATAAGGTGACCATATATGCATGGGTTTATCTCTGGGCTTTCTCTCCTGTTCTATTGATCTTTATTTCTGTTTTGGTGCCAGTACCATACTGTCTTGATTACTGTAGCTTTGTAGTGTAGTCTGAAGTCAGGGACCCTGATTCCTCCAGCTCATTTTTCTTTCCCAAGATTGCTTTGGCTATTCAGGGTCTTTTGTGTTTCCATACAAATTGTGAACATTTTTGTTCCAGTTCTGTGAAAAATGCCGTTGGTAATTTGGTAGGGATTGCACTGAATCTGTAGATTGCTTTGGGTAGTACAGTCGTTTTCACAATGTTGATTCTTCCAGTCCAAGACCATGGTATATCTCTCCATCTGTGTGAATCTTCTTTAATTCCTTTCATCAGTGTCTTATAGTTTTCTGAATACAGGTCTTTTGTCTCCTTAGGTAGGTTTATTTCTAGGTATTTTATCCTTTTAGCTGCAGTGGTAAATGGGAGTGTTTTCTTAATTTCTCTTTCAGAGTTTTCATCGTTAGTGTATAGGAATGCAAAAGATTTCTGTGCATTAATTTTGTATCCTGCTACTTTACCAAATTCATTGATTAGCTCTAGTAGTTTTCTGGTAACATCTTTAGGATTCTCTAGAGTATCATGTCATCTGCTAACAGTGACAGTTTTACTTTTTCTTCTCTAATTTGGATTCCCTTTATTTCTTTTTCTTCTCTCACTGCCGTGGCTAAAACTTCCAAAACTGTGTTGAATAATAGTGGTAAGAGTGGGCACCCTTGTCTTGGTCCTGATCTTAGAGGAAATGGTTTCAGTTTTTCACCATTGAGAACAATTTTGGCTGTGGGTGTGTCATATATGGCCTTTATTATGTTAAGGTAGGTTCCCTCTATGCCCACTTTTGGAGAGTTTTTATCATAAATGGGTGTTGAATTTTGTCAGATCTTTTTCTGCATCTATTGAGATTATCATATGGTTTTTATCCTTCAACTTGTTAATATGCTGTATCACATTGATTGATTTGCATATATTGAAGAATCCTTGCATTCTTGGGATAAACCCCACTTTATCATGTTGGATGATCCTTTTAATGTGCTGTTGGATTCTGTTTGCTAGTATTTTGTTGAGGATTTTTGCATCTATGTTCATCAGTGATATTGGCCTGTAGTTTTCTTTTTTTGTGACATCTTTGGTTTTGGTATCAGGGTGATGGTGGCCTCATAGAATGAGTTTGGGAGTGTTCCTCACTCTGCTATATTTTTGAAGAGTTTGAGAAGGATAGGTGTTAGCTCTTCTGTAAATATTTGATAGAATTCACCTGTGAAGCCGTCTGGTCCTCCACTTTTGTTTGTTGGAAGATTTTTAATCACAGTTTCAATTTTAGTGCTTGTGATTGGTCTGTTCATATTTTCTATTTCTTCCTGGTTCAGTCTTGGAAGGTTCTACCTTTCTAAGAATTTGTCCATTTCTTCCAGGTTGTGCGTTTTATTGGCATATAGTTGCTTGTAGCAGTCTCTTAGGATGCTTTGTATTTCTGCAGTGTCAGTTGTTACTTCTCCTTTTTCATTTCTAATTCTGTGGATTTGAGTCTTCTGCCTTTTTTTCTTGGTGAGTCTGGCTAATGGTTTATCAATTGTGTTTATCTTCTCAAAGAACCAGCTTTTAATTTTATTGATCTCAAGACTGATATTTATCCTTATTGGACTGTCTGCGCTTCCTGGACTTGATTTACTATTTCCTTTCCCATATTAGGGAAGTTTTTGACTATAATCTCTTCATATATTTTCTCAGACCCTTTCTTTTTCTCTTTGTCTTCTGGGACCCCTATAATTCAAATGTTGGTGTGTTTAATGTTGTCCCAGAGGTCTCTGAGACTGTCCTCAATTCTTTTCATTCTTTTTTCTTTATTCTGCTCTGTGGCAGTTATTTCCACTATTCTCTCTTTCACATCACTTCTCAGTTCTTCTGCCTCAGTTATTCTGCTGTTGATTCCTTCTAGAGTATTTTTAACTTCATTTATTGTGTTGTTCACCATTGTTTTTTTGCTCTTTAGTTCTTCTAGGTCCTTGTTAAACATTTCTCGTATTTTCTCCATTTTATTTTCGAGATTTTGGATCATCTTTACTATCATTACTCTGAATTCTTTTTCAGGTAGACTGCCTATTTCCTCTTCATTTGTTTGGTCTGGTGGGTTTTTTTTTTTGTTTTGTTTTTTTGTGGTATATGGACCCCTCACTGTTGTGGCCTCTCCTGTTGCGGAGCACAGGCTCCAGACGTGCAGGCTTAGTGGCCATGGCTCACGGGCCCAGCCGCTCCTTGGCATGTGGGATCCTCCCAGACCGGGGCACGAACCCGTGTCCCCTGTATTGGCAGGTGGACTCTCAACCACTGCGCCACCAGGGAAGCCCTTGTCTGGTGGGTTTTTACCTTGCCCTTTCATCTGCATATTTCTCTGTCTTCTCATTTTGTTTAACTTACTGTGTTTGACTTCTCCTTTTTGCAGGCTGCACATTTGTAGTTCCTGTTATTTTTGGTGTCTTCCCCCAGTGGGTGAGGTTGATTCAGTGGCTTGTGTACGCTTCCTGGTGGGGGAGACTGGTGCCTGTGTTCTGGTGGGTGGGGCTGGATCTTGTCCTGTTGTGCAGGGCTGCATCTGGTGGTGTGTTTTCATATGTCTGTGAACTTAGTATGACTTTAGGGAGCCTCTCTGCTAATGGGAGGGGTTGTGTTCCTGTCTTGATAGTTGTTTGGCATAGGGTGTCCAGCACTGGAGCTTGCTGGCTGTTGGGTTGAGCTGGGTCTTAGTGTTGAGACGGAGATCTCTCGGAGAGCTCTTTCTGATTAATATTACATGGGCCAGGAGGTCTCTGGTGGTCCAGTGTCCTGGACTTGGCTCTCCCACCTCAAAGGCTTAGGCCGGACATCCAGCTGGAGCACCAAGACCCTGCCAGCTGCATGGCTCGGAAGAAAAGGACGAGGAAAAAAAAAGAAAAAACAACAAACAGATAGAATCCCAAAACCAATGTTAAAAGCAAAACTAAACAGACAAAGTCACACAGAAACATACACACACACATAAAAAAGAGAAAACAAACAAACAAAAAACCCCAAAACAAAAACAAAACTGCAAAAACAAAACCCAAACAGGCAGTACCCTAGCACAAATGGTAAAAGCTAACCTAAACAGACAAAATCACACAGAGAAAGATACACACACACACACTCACAAAAAGAGGAAAAAGGAAAAAAAAAGGAAGAGTGGAACCAAACCAATAAACAAATCCACTAATGATAACAAACAGTAAAAACTAAACTAAGATAAACATAAAACCAAAAACCGGTCAGATGCAGAAAGCAAACCGCAAGTCTACAGCTGCTCCTAAAGTCCACCACCTCAATTTTGGGAACATTCATTTTGTATTCAGGTATTCCACTGATGCAGCATTTATCAAGCTGATGGCATGGATTTAATCTGCTGCTCTTGAGGCTGCGCGGAGAAATTTCCCTTTCTCTTCTGTGTTCGCACAGCTCTTGGGGTTCAGCTTTGGTTTTGGCCCTGCCTCTGTATGTAGGCCACCTTCAGGTGTCTGTTCCCTGCCCAGACAGGAAGGAGCTAAAGCAGCAGCTGATTAGGTTTCTCTTGCTCACTCAGACTGGGGAGAAGGAGAGGTATGGTAGTCATAACTGGAATGTGGAGAGAGCCTGCAGTGGCAGAGGCCATCGTGATGTTGCACCAGCCTGAGGCGTGCCATGTGTTCTCCCAGGGAAGTTGTCCCTGGATCACAGGACCCTGGCAGTAGTGGGCTGCACAGGCACCTGGGGCGGTGTGAGTAGTGACCTGCGCTTGCACACACGGTTCTTGGTGGTAGCAGTGGCAATGTTAGTGGTCCATACCCACCTCTGGGATCCGAGATGATAGCCACGGCTCATGCCCGTGAGCTCACTTAGGCAGTGCTCTGCCGTCTGTGGGCACACGGAGCAGGAAGGTCCTCTCCTTGTGCACCCCAAAACAATGGTCTCTTGCCTCTCCAGCAGGTCCAGACTTTTTCCTGGACTCCCTCCTGGCTAGTTGTGGTGCATTGGTGCACTAGCCCCTTTTAGGCTGTCTTCACGCAGCCAACCCCAGTCCTCTCCCTGGGGTCTGACCTCTGAAGCCCAAGCCTCAGCTCCCAGCCTCCACCTGCCCCAGTGGGTGAGCACACAAGCATCTCAAGCTGGTGAGTGCTGGTTGGCACTGATCCTCTGTGCGTGAATCTCTCTGCATTGCCCTCTGCACCCGTGTTGCTGTGCTCTCCTCTGTGGCTCTGAACCTTCCTTCCCCCCACCGCCGTCCCCACCAGTGAAGGGGCTTCCTAGTGTGTGGAAACTTTTCCTCCTTCACAGCTCCCTCCCACTGGTGCAGGTTCCATCCCTGTTCTTTTGTCTCTCTTTTTTCTTTTTTCTTTTGCCCTACCCAGGTACCTGGAGATTTTCTTGCCTTTGGGGAAGTCTGAGGTCTTCTGCCAGCATTCAGTTAGATGTTCTGTTGGAGTTGTTCCACATGTAGATGTATTTTTGATGTATTTGTGGGAAGGAAGGTGATCTCCACGTCTTACTCCTCTGCCATCTTGAAGGTCTCTCCCTGAGTACTTTCAGTTAGCTCAACATGTTCCCTGTAGGAAATGGTATCAAGTTGAATCACTAGGAATAAGTAATAAGCCATTCCTCCTCACTGCAATAGGATTGCACTGAAACTGAAATAGCCTTTTGTTATAGCCTTCTTAGCTTCCCTTAATACTAGATGCAGTGTCAGGTGGAAGAGATTCCAAGACTATCCTCATGCATTTGTCAAGCTTTCTGTTGGCCACTTTTTCTTTAATGAAAGAATTATGTATATGAAACATTTCTTCTTTTGAGAGTTTGTGTTTGTGAATTTTTGAGTTAGTATTTATGGCTGTATTATTTTTCTGTTGAATTTCTTCTTCTTGGATTTAATCCATGAAAATATAAGCAGGAGACATTCATAAATATTACTAAAGTCACGAAATTCATTTTCACAAATAAACTTCTCTATTTTACTGAGGACCTCATTCTTCTCTGACGTAAATTACCCCTTGTGATAATCTCCTGGTTCACCAAGCAAGTAAATATAGCTCGTTTTTCTCCTCAGATGTATCTGACCCTTCTAATCCCTTATATTATCTCTTTTTAAGCGTGGCCAGAAGGAGGAAAATATTTTTTATTCCAAGGAAATATTTTTATCTTGTATTTGAAATGCTCTTACTGGTGAATATGTCGTGTTTATGGGTGTATACAATCTCTGAAATGACATATGACTTCTAGATCAGGAACCTGAAAACTTTCCCTTTATGGGTAAATATTTTATACTTGTGGGACATAGCATCTCTCTTGCAACTACTCAGTTCTGCCCTTCTAGTGTGACAAAAGCCATAAACAAGGCATAAACAAATGGACATGGCTGTATTCCAATAAGACTACTGCCAGCCTGTGCACTGTAGTTTGCCAACCTATGTTCTAGATTACTGGGAAAATTAGTATTTTCTATTTTTGCTTGATTTTTCATGATTACTAACTTTTGCCAACAGATGTATCACATCTCAAAAATTTAAAATATTTTTTCTAATATTCAGTTAAGAAAATATAAATATATACCTGCATTTATATTTACACTAAACATATTCATTAGTTGTTGCTCTATGAATACATCTCCTATAATTATTAGGCTAAATTATATCAAAGTGTGTATACTATTGTTTTGGTCCCCTATGTCATATTTATAGTTAATTTCAGGATTTACAAACACTTTAAGGTAGCAAAGACTTGAAATGTTTATTTTATTAATCGTTTTGTAGGGATCCACATTTGATTTCACAGAAATATTACCTTTGTTTCCCCCGATCCTATAAGTTTATTCATGTGAAAACCAATTTACTTCTTTGATTTATGTTATGTACTATCTTAGTGTGTTTGGGCTGCTATCACAAAATACCACAGACTGGGTAACTTATGAACAACAAAAATTTATTTCTCACAGCTCTGGAGGCTGGGAAGTCTAAGAGAAAGGCACCACTGCCTTCCTCACTTTCAGTGAGGGCCCTCTTTTGATTTATAGAAGATGACTTCTTGCTGTGTTCTCTTATTGAAGCTAGAGTTTTCTCAGGAACTTCTTTTATAAGACACTGATGCCATTCATGAGGGCTCCACCTTTATGACTTAAGCATCTTCCAAAGGCTCCACCCACCAGCATGACCACCTTGGGCATTAGGATTTGAACACAGGAATTTTGTAGGGACACAAACATTCAGACAATAACATGTACCTTCTTGAAATACAGTAATACGATGAAACCACCAATGCCTGTGCAATGTGCTTTACCTAGTTTGGTCAAAGGCAGAGGGTAAAAGAAATGAAGGAAGGAAGAAAAATCAACTGTATTGTCATATAGCATTAGAATGACATCTTTGACTAAAGTTTCCAAAGCATTAACTTTTTAATCAGATAAATAAATTTCCTTGACAGAACATTAAAGACAACTGGTTGACAGAAATAGGCACACAAAAAACTGCACTGTATCTTCAGTAAATTAATATCAGTCTATTAAGGTTGAAAATAATTCAGTGTGTTGTTGGTCTTTTATGTATGGTCACACATTTTAAGATATGATATTTGTTTCTGTTTAAGGTTACTATGCAGTTAGATAATCTTTTTAATATCCTAGAAGCAGAAATAACACTATTTGTACATGGATCCATCCATATCTATCTGTCTAATAAATACTGATCAAATTCAGAAAAGCATATTTATAACAACCTTTATTGGTTTAATATATTTTAATAAAAATAAATTTCAGTTTATTCTCTAATTTGATGTGACTCACAACCTTTTAATAGATGCAGATAAGTACATTTATCTCCTCTTTATTAATAAGGATATTGAGATCACAGTGATTATTCATCTTGTGCATGTTTATACAATATGTAAATTGAATGGTTGGTGTTAGAGACCATGTATTATGATTTCTGGTCTACACTCCCTGTCTGTGGTAATCTGCTTTCCTTTATACAGTCATTTGTAACGATCAAGTTATGACTCAAATACTAGGATATGTAAGATGTTGCTCAAATTATTTTTCTTTGCCATGCTACAAGAGATTTATTTTAAAATCACTTTTGATCTCTTTTATTTTCTTATGAAATAGGTACTATTTTCTCAATTTTTTTTTCTGATAAAGTTGAAGGAACAAATAGGTTAGGTGAGTTTCTTAGATGTTATACTCTGGTTGTCAGTATTGGAACTAGAGTTAAATTCATATATCTTCATTGCTAGGCCATTAGTTATTCAACTAACTATAGCCATTTGCTAATGCCAATATCAAAAATTACAATGACTACACAAATATTGTAAGGCAGATTGGTTTTTTCTAGGGTAGAAAAAGAAAGATTTAGTTGTGTAATAAGAATTATAATAATGATAGTAGAGCAATGATAGTAGGTAATACTCATATAGCTCTTAATGTATGCCAGGTGCTTTTCTCAGTGCACTACCTATTAACTCATTTAACACTTCTCTAGAGATAAGGAAATAAGGCACAGCAACTTGCCTAAATACAAAAGCTACTAAATGATAGAGCCAAGTATTCATTTAGGTAATCTTACTACAGAGTCTATGCAGTTTACCAGTATACTATGTATGCTGCCTCTTTTACTAAACTAAGTTCTAAGTTCCATGTCTAAGACAAAATCAGCATTGGTGAGCAGTCAATGGTACATACAGTTATAAGGTTAAGCAAGATGATGAGTTTAAACTAGTCAGGCAATCAAGAAACAAGTGTACTAATATTTAGAAAATTATGCAAGTCAAATATAGATGTAAACAGTAATCTACATATTAACCATTATTTCAGAAATGTCTCACATATATTATTTTATTAATCACGATGATGTATCCAAAAAAGCAGTGGCTGAAGTCTGTCCCTGTATTATTTCAATTTTTTTAAATTGGTTTTACTTACAATTTAAAAAGTTATATTTAAGCTTTAATTCTTTATCCATCTGCTTCTGACGTTGTTTAACTTATTACCCTTCAGATACGGTATTAGTGTCCTCACATTTCCCTTTGAAGTTTTTTATATCTGCAATTAGGTCTTCTTCATGCTGTCTACTCGTTGATTCAGAACACTTGAAATCTAATAAATAGATTTCACAATTTTATCCTTTTACAACTACTGTTCACTGGAACCAAATATTACATCTGTGGAGAAAAAGAAAGGTAATTGAAAGAAAATATTTCAAATATCAAGGTCAGTGGATTTTAATCTCGTAACATTCCATTAAACTTATCAAAATCATGCTACCAAGGACCATGGTTCTCTCTCTTTTTAAAAACTTATTTATTTATTTATTTATTTTTGGCTGCCTTGGGTCTTTGTTGCCGTGTGCGAGCTTTCTCTAGTTGCGGTGAGTGGGGGCTACTCTTCGTTGTGGTATGCGAGCTTCTCATTGTGGTGGCTTCTCTTGTTGCAGAGCACAGGCTCTAGGCGTGCGAGCTTCAGTAGTTGTGGCATGCAGGCTCAGTAGTTGTGGCTCGGGGGCTGTAGAGCGCAGGCTCAGTAGTTGTGGCGCACAGGCTTAGTTTCTCCGTGGCATGTGGGATCTTCCTGGACCAGGGCTCAAACCTATGTCCTGTGAATTGGCAGGCAGATTCTTAACCACTGCACTACCAGGGAAGTCCCAGGACCATGGTTCTCTTAAAAAATTATTCTCCCTGAATGTTTAATGGACTTTTTTTTTCTTGTGAAAGGTGTCAGATGACTTCTGTGGCTTATTATTTAATTACAAAATTGTTATATATACTAACTTGACTTGATTGTTCTCTAGGAATGTTTGTGCCTACCATGATAAAAAAAATGTGGCACACATCTAATTTGAATCTGCACTTTTGAAGAACCCTTTCCTTCCTTCATTATATTTCTAGATTTTTCATTATGCTAGGTGGCATTCTCAGGTATTTTTATAAAACATAATGAATTGGAAAAAAAAGTAACTTCTTTGGGTCCAGATGTATCTAAAAATGTCTTTATTTTTCCCCTTCCGTTTTATTGAGTTTAATCTACATATATCACTGCATAAGTTTAAGGTGTACAGCCTAATAATTCAACTCACATACATCATGAAATGGTTACCAAAATAAGTTTAGTGAACATTAATTATCTCATAAAAATAAAATAAAGAAAAAATTATTTTTTCTTTGTGATGAGAACTCTTAGGATTTACTCTCAAGAACTTTCATATATAACAGACAACAGTGTTAATTATATTGTGTTTTACATTATATCCTTAGTTCTTATCATTATTGGTTATATAGTTTTGATTTTTTGCACATCTGGTTATTTTTTGGTTGATCCAAGACATTATAATTTTACAATTAGAAGCTGGATACATACGTATGACTTTAAATATTCATGAGATTTGTCCTCAGATGCAGTTAAGTTAGTTGGACATTGTTTTATCCTTTCAACTCATTCTTTTACTATTTGTGGGGTGGTACAGGTTAGCATTTAAGTAGAGCTAATTATTCCTCACTACTGCTTCTGGTTCAAGACCTTTATGAGTACTCTATTCATTGAACCATAAATATGAGATTTTTTTCAATCTGGTTAATGGAAGCATCCATTAGTCTGCTCTTATGTGAGTTCCATGTACTGATACCTATTGATACCGCTAATCTTTTTGTGTGGTTCCTTTCACAGTCTCTGGTAATTTCATTATATGTATGTGATGATCTGTACTCTACTGAATACTCTAAAGGGGTCCACTGTGGATCTACAGATATTTCTCCTGTGCAGCACTCTACTCTTGCTATTCTGTCCTGTCAGCTCTAGCAACCTTGGTCTTTCCAGAGTCTCAGCTCTGATTCCTTGTTGTAGGGATTTCTTCAAATTCTACCTGGGTTCCTTTTTCCCTTGCTCCTGACTAGAAACTTTCTCTATTGTTGACAGATGAAGGGATCCAGAAAATATGATATATATGACAGAGAAAGACACATACTGCACGGTGTCATTTATATATGGAATCTAAAAAAACAAATGAAAACAAAACAAAAATCCCTCAAAATCACAGTTTCAGAGAGTAGAATGGTTGCCATTGTTCTGGGGAGTGGGAGAAATAGGGAGAGGTTGGTGAAAAGGTATAAATTTTTAGTTATAGCATGAATAAGGTCTTACGATCTATTGTATAACATGGTGACTATAATTGATAGTAATCTATTGTATAATTGAAATTTACTAAGTGTAGAACTTGTGTTCTCAAAAAAAGTTAACTATGTTAGATAAAGGATGTATTAACTCGATAAGAGATTTCTTCACAATGTATACATTTATCAAATCATCACAATGTATTTGAAATATATTACAATTTTGTCAATTATACATCATTAAAGCAGAAAAAAGTCAAGAGTTTTCCACTGAAATTTCAGGGAATGTTGATTTAATTAAGCAAATTAAACTAATCCTCCATCAGAATGATTATCTTTAGGGATGAAAAGTTAAAGGACAGTAGATGGAATTCCATCAGTAAAACCCTATAAGATTATTAAAACTTTTTTAACATCTTATAATTTAATTTTTCAGAAGCATTTTTCAAGTTGCCTATTAAGTAAGGTAGACTCCATTCAAATCGCCTGATGGCGATTATCAAATTTTATTTTTAGTATAGATGTTTTAAACAAATATGAAAACCAGTGTGTGTGCATGCGTGCATGTGTGTGTGTGTGTCTATGTATATAGTATATATATTGGTATATACTAGTATATATTACTATGCATTACTAATGATGCATACTAACATACTAGTATGCATCATTGTGTGTATATGTAATACAGTTGACACTTGAGCAACTTGGGTTTGAACTGCATGGGTCCACTTATCAGGGATTTATTTATTTATCTATTTATTTATTTAAAAATTTTTAAAGGTTATTTCCCATTTACAGTTATTACCAAATATTGGCCTATATTCCTCGGGTTGTACAATACATCCCTGTAATTTGTACCTGCCCCTCCCCCACCTCCCCTCCCCCCCTCACTGGTAATCACTAGTTTGTTCTCTATATCTGAATGTCTGCTTCTTTTACATTCTATTCACTAGGTTGATGTATTTTTAATATTCCACATACAAGCAATATCATACAATATTTATCTTTATCTGACATATTTCACTTAGCATAATGCCTTCCAAGTCCATCCATGTTGCTGCACATGGTAAAATTTCCTTCTTTTTATGGCTGAGTAGTATTCCATTGTATATATCTATTCTTTATGCATCTGTTGATGGAAACTCAGGTTGCTTCCACATCCTGGTGTATTTTGTAAATAGTGGTGCAGTGAACATTGGGGTGCATATATCTTTTAGAATTAGTGTTTTGTTTTGTTTTTTCCAGATATGTACCCAGGAGTGGAATTGCTGGGTCATGTGGTAGTTCTATATTTGAGAAACCTCCACACTGTTTTCCACAGCAGTTGCACCAATTTACATTCCCACCAACAGTGAACAAGGCTTCCCTTTTCTTCACATCCTCACCAACATTTGTTATTTGTAGACTTTTTGAATAGCTATTCTGACAGGTGTGAGGCGATATTTCATTGTGATTTTGATTTGCGTTTTCCTGATTATTAGCAATCTTGAGCATATTTTCATGTGCCTGTTGGCCATCTGCATTTCTTCTTTGGAAAAATGGCTGTTCAGTTCTTCTGCCCATTATTAAATTGGGTTGTTTGTTTTTTTAATGTTGAGTTGTATGAGCCATTTATATATGTTGGATATTAATCCCTTACTGATCACATCATTTGCAAATATTCTCTCCCATGCAATAGGTTGTCTTTTTGTTTTGTTGATGGTTCCTTTGCTGTGCAAAAGCTTTTATGTCTAATTAGGTCCCATTTGTTTGTGTTTGCTTTTTATTTCCTTACGGAGATGGATCCAAAAAAATACTGCTGCGATTTATGTCAAAGAGTGTTCTGCCTGTGTTTTCCTCTAGGAGTTTTATAATATCTAGTCTTACATTTAGGTCTTTAAGCCATTTTGACTTTATTTTTGTATACGGTGTTAGAGAATGTTCTTAATTCATTCTTTTATATGTAGCTGTCCAGTTCTCCCTGCACCTCTTATTGAAGAGACTCTCTTTTCTCCATTGTATATTCTTGCCTCCTTCATTGTAGATTAATTGACCATAAATGCATGGGTTTATTTCTGGGCCTTCTGTCCAGAAATTTCTTTCTATAGATCAGTATAGACATATTGATCTATATGTCATTTTGTGCCAGTACCATGCTGTTTTGATTACTGTAGCTTTGTAGTATAGTCTGAAGGCATGGCGTATGAGTCTTCCAGCTCTATTCTTCTTTCTTAAGAGTTTTTTTTGGCTGTTTGGGGTCTTTTGTGTTTCCATACAAATTTTAAAATTATTTGTTCTAGTACTGTGAAAAAAGCCCTCAGTATTTTTATAGGGATTACAATGAATCTGTAGATTGCCTTGGGTAGTGTGATCATTTTAACAATAGTGATTCTTCCAGTCCAATAACATGATATATCTTTGCATCTGTTTGTGTCATCTTCAATTTCTTTCATCAGCATCTTATAGTTTTCAGAGTACAGGTCTTTTGCCTCCTTAGGTAGGATACCTTAGGAATAAACCTTAGGTATTTTATACTTTTTGATGCAGTGGTAAATGTGACTGTTTCCTTAATTTCTGATATTTTGGTTTTAGTGCACAGAAATGCAACAGATTTCTGTATGTTAATTTTGTATCCTGTAACTTTACTGAATTCATTGATGAGCTCTAGTAGTTTTCTGGTAGCATCTTTAGGATTTTTTTATGTATAGTGTCACATCATGACAGTGACAGTTTTACTTCTTACTTTCCAATTTGGATTCCTTTTATTTAGCTTAATTGATATTCCTTTTATTTTTAAAATTTATATATATATATATATATAGAGAGAGAGAGAGAGAGAGAGAGAGAGGGAGGGAGGGAGGGAGGGAGGGAGGGAGGGAGTGTGCGTTCATTCTATCCAAAAGCAGCAGCAGAATACACATTCTTTTCAAGTACACATGGAACACTCCCCAGGATAGATCATCTGCTCGGCCACAAGACAAGTCTTGGTAAATTTAAGAAAATTGAAATCATACCAAGCATCTTTTCTGACCACAACACTATGAGACTAGAAATCAATTACAAGAAAAAAAACTTCAGAAAACACAAGCACGTGGAGACCTAACAATATTCTACTAAACAACTAATGGATAACTGAAGAAATCAAAGAGGAAATCAAAAAATACCTAGAGACATATGAAAATGAAAACACAATGATTCAAAACCTATTGGATGCAGCAAAAGCAGTTCTAAGAGGGAAGTTTATAGTGATATCAATAGAAGCTTACCTCAGGAAACAAGAAAAATGTCAAACAACCTAAATTCACACCTAAAGCAACTAGAAAAAGAAGAATAAACAAAACCCAAAGTTAGTAGAAGGAAAGATATCATAATGATCTGAGCAGAAACAAATGAAATAGAGACTGAAAAAACAATAGAAAGGATTAATGAGACTAAAAATCTGGTTCTTTGAAACAATAGACAAAATTCATAAACCTTTAGTTAGGAAGAGGGCCAAAATCAAAAAATCAGAAATGAAAAAAAGTTACAGTCAACACCACAGAAATACAAAGGATCATTAAGAGACTACTATGAGCAACTATACACCAATAAAATGGACAACCTAGAAGAAATAGACAAATTCTTAGAAAGGTACAATCTTCCAAGATTGAACCAGGAAATATGAAAAGACCAATTATCAGTACTGAAATTTAACCATTAATTTAAAAACTCCCAACAAACAAAAATCCAGGACCAGATGGCTTCACAGGTGAATTCTACCAAACATTTAGAGAAGAGTTAATACCTATTCTTCTGAACCTATTCCAAACAATTGCAGAGGAAGGAACACTTCAGAACTCATTCTACAAGGCCACCATCATCCTGCTACCAAAACTAGACAAAGATTTCACAAAAAAGAAAATTACAGGCCAGTATCACTGATGAACATAGGTGCAAAAATCCTCAATAAAATACTAGCATACCAAATCCATCAATTCATTTAAAGAATCATAGACCATGATCAAGTGAAATTTATGCCAGAATGCAAGGATTTTTCAATATTCACAAAACTATCAATGAGATATACCACATTAACAAAGTGAAGAATAAAACCCATATGAACATGTCAATAGATACAGAAAAAGCTTTTGACAAAATTCAGCATCAATTTATGATAACTCTCCAGAAAGTGGGCATAGAGGAAACATACCTCAACATACTAAAGGGCATATATGACAAACCCACAGCTAATGTCATACTCAATGGTGAAAAACTTGAAAGGATTCACTCTAACATCAGAAACAAGACAAGGATGCCCACTCTCACCACTTTTATTCAACATAGTTTTGGAAGCCCTAGCCACAGCAGTCAGAGGAGGAAAAAACATAAAAGGAATCCAGATTGGTAAGGAAGAAGTAAAAAAAATTATCAGGTATATTTTTCAATAGTAAATATTACAGTACTATGCTGTCTGTGGTTGGTTAAATTTACAGTTGTGTAGGAATCATGGATAGGGAGTGCCAACTATAAGTTATGTGTAGATTAATCCTCACATTGTTCAAGGGTCAACTGTATACATAAATATGTTTAAGTATATTATATCTGTATATGTCAATTACTACATGATTATTTTGAAATTTAATAGGGAGATAAATGGGATGAGTCAGGAATAAAAAGCTGATGTACTTTTTCTCAAATTTTAGATAGTGAAATATAATAAGGCTTTGGAAATGGATGTGATTTAGAATTGCATTACAAAGAAAATATTAAAAATATATAAAACTTTTTATTCCTCAGTCAATGGTGTACCTAGGTGAAATGAACCAAATGTACTTGTTTAGGAATCTACTTGTTGGGAAATGTGTGATTTAAATGTATTTCATTTTTAAGTAGTTTTAATTATACCATGGACTATATGGTAGATACTTGTAAAATATTTTTTTAAATATGTACACAAAACTTAAAAAGTAAAATTACTCCTTCACATTGTCACATCCTACATTTGACAGAATTATAGTGTTATGCACATTCTTCTTTATACAATGGCACTTCATATCTGGTTTTACAGAACTAAAAAAAAAGAAGATAAATTTAGCAGCACAATATTGAACATTATTACAAGTCAGAATTACACAGTTTAATTTTTTTCAACTTCAAAATTGTGCTTCAAACATCTAAACAATTTGAAAACCCCTATGACCATTATATCTTTTCTGTGTAATTCGTGTTAAAAATACTTGTTAATAAATCTGGATCCAAGTGCCTATAATCACAAAGTGCAAATTAAGACTTCTGTTATCATTAATAGAAGTAAACACTCACAAATCAGGAGAAAATGGATCTATATATTCTAAACTTTGAAGTTTATATGAGAAATAAATTAACCATAAAAAAGAATACAGGCAGCTTTCTGAAGAAAAAGTCTTAAAGGTATTCTAAAATACTTAAAAGGCAATATTTCCTCAACAAATTTAAACAGAGACACATAAGTTGAACAAGGCAATTTGAAAATTAGGCAAGGTTTAGATTCCATTAAAATTAACCTTTGCTTAAGTTTCCTGGAAAATGAATTGGACTCCCTGTAAGCCGCTATGCTATAATTAACAGATGAAATGTTCCATTTATTCCCTAGCTACTGTAAACCTAGATATTCATAGCACTCTTTCCAAAATGGCTACCACCAACATTACTTTCCCAGAGAAGGAGAAAGGAATTCTTTTGAAGAACATAGGAGTAATATAAAAGAAAGTAGATTAAAAACGCAGACAAATGTGTATGTTTGAGGTTTTAAATTTTTATTCAGGAGGGATTTGCACTTTTTCTTATCATGCAGTCCTTTTAAACTTTTAATTTAGAGATAACTGTATATAGGAATGTGTAAAATTCAGATAATGTGTTTCATAAAATATTTAGAAAAGAAAGATCATTTAGAAGGATAAGATCTTAATATATGAACGCTAACTTCTTCTGGGGTGACAGTGTAAAAATAGAAATCTTGTAACCATAAACCATGAAACATTCTCAAGATCTGATTACAGAATATGAGACCATGTCCTGAAAGGCTGATAATAGCAAGTATCTAGATAAATGTTATATCTATCTAGGTTATCATGGATAACCTATACTCATAAGACTATTAAAAGTGAGGAAAATATTTTAAGACCTTATTACAATTTAAATTTATTCCATATATAATTTTAATTTGATCTAAAAAGTTAAGGCATACTTTAATTTCAAATCAGATGTATTTGGGGCTTGCTAGATCAAGTTTAACCACTTAGTTCAAAAATTACCTTTCATTAGGCTTTGCTTTTATCTTTGCAGTTTAAAAAAAAATGACTTCATATTTTAAAACACTTTTAGCCAAATCGAGAGGAAGGTACAGAGATTTAACATATATCCCTTGCCTCCACACATGTATAGCCATCTTCATGATCAACATCCTCCAATAAAGTGGTACATTTGTTACCATTGGTGAACTTGCATTGACACATCATACCCACTGAAAGTCCATAGTATGTGTTATACCTTTCATGGGTTTGGACAAGTGTATAGTGACATATATACAAGTATAGTATCATACAGAATATTTTTACTGCCCTAAAAATTCTAATTCTATGTGTTCCACCTATTCATTGCTCCCCTCACCCCCAACTTGTGGCAACCACTAATCTCTTTGCTGAATTCATAGTTTTACCTTTTCCAGATGTCATATAGTTGGTATCATACAGTATGTTGCCTTTTCACATTTGCTTTTTTCACTTAGTAATATGAAGTTAAGATTTCTCTGTGTCTTATCATGGCTTGGTTTTTGTTTTGTTTTGTTGTTGTTCATTTCTTTTTAGCGCTGAATATCATTAAATTGTCTGGATGTACCACAGTTTATTTATCCGTCCACCTATTGAAGGACATGTTCATTGCTTCCCAGTTTTAGCAATTGTAAATAAAGCTGCTAAGAACAACTGTGTGCAGATTTTAGTGTGGACATAAGTTTTCAACAACTTTGGGTAAATACCAAGGAGAGTAATTACTGGATCGTATGGTAAGAGTAGTTTTGTAAGAAACCACCAAACTTTTTCTAAGTGGCTGTATCACGTTGCATTTCCACTAGCAATGAATGAGAGTTTCTGTTGCTTCACCTCCTTGTCAGCATTTCTTATTGTCAGTGTTCTGAATTTAGGCCATTCTAATAGGTGTGTAGTGTAATCTCATTGTTATTTTAATTTGCATTTTCCTGGTGACATATGATGTTCAGCATCTTTTCATAATGTTTATTTGCCATTTGTATATATTCTTTGTTGAGGCCTCTGTTAAGGACTTTGACCCATTTTTAATTGAATTTTAAGAATTCTTTGTGTATTTTGGATAATGGTCTTTTATCAGATGTGTCTTTGCAACTATTTTCTCCCAGTAAATGGCTTGTCTTTTCATTCTCTTGTTACTGGCTTTTGCAAAGAAGAAATTTTCAATTTCAATGAAATCCAGCTTATCAATTCTTTCTTTGCTGTATTGTATCTTTGATGTTGTATCTAAAAAGGCATCACTATATCCAAGGTCATCTGGGTTTTCTCATGTTATATTCTAGGAGTTTTATAGCTTTACATTTTATATTTAGGTCTGTGATGCATTTTGAGTTAATTTTTGTGAAGTGTGTAAGGTTTGTGTCTAGATTCTTTTTTTTTAAATTTGCGTGTGGATGTCCAGTTGTCCCAGCATCATTTACTGAAGAGTATCTTTGCTCAATTGTATTGCCTTTGCACCTTTGTCAAAGATCAGAAAACTGTATTTATAGGGGTCTATTACTGAGCTCTGAATTTTACTCCATAGATCTATTTGTCTATTCTTTTGCCAGTACCTCCTTTCTTGATTATTGTAACTTTATAGTAAAACTTAGAGTTAGGTAGTGTCTGTCCCCCAACTTTGTTGTTCTCCTTCAATATTGTGTTGGCTACTCCAGGTCTGTTGCCTCTCCATATAAATTTTATTATATTTTAAGAAATTTTAAAAAACCTTTTTTTAATTTTAAGATGTTTTTTGATGTGGGCCTTTTTTTTTTTTTTTTTTTTTTTTTGCGGTATGCGGGCCTCTCACTGTTGTGGCCTCTCCCATCGCGGAGCACAGGCTCCGGATGCGCAGGTTCAGCGGCCATGGCTCACGGGCCCAGCTCCTCCACGGCATGTGGGATCTTCCCAGACCGGGGCACGAACCCGTGTCCCCTGCATCGGCAGGTGGATGCTCAACCACTGAGCCACCAGGGAAGCCCAATGTGGGCCATTTTTAAAGTTTTTATTGTATTTGTTACAATATTGCTTCTGTTTTATGTTTTGGTTTTTTGGCCATGAGTCATGTGGGATCTTAGCTCCCTGACCAGGGATTGAACCTGCACCCCCTGCCCTGGAAGGTGAAGTCTTAACCACTGGACTGCCAGGGAAGACCCTCCATATAAACTTTAGAATCAGTTTGTTAATATTTAAAAAATATAATTGCTGAGATTTTAATTGGGATTGCGTTGAATCTGTAGATCAACTTGGAAAGAACTGACATCTTGACAATATTTTTTCCCATCCATGAACGTGGAATATCTTTCCATTTTTGTTTTTCTTTGATTTCATTCATCGGAAGTTTTCAGTTTTTCACATGTATATTCTTTATATATTTATTAGATTTACATCTAAGTGTTTTACTTTATTGAGTGCTAATGTAAATAGTATTGTTCTTTCAGTTCCAAATTCCATTTATTCCTTGTTTGTATATAGGAAAGCAATTGACTGTTATATTAAACCTTGTATCCTGTAATCTTGATATAACTACTTATTAGTTTCAGGAGTTTTTTGTTATTGTTCATTCTTTTAGATTTTCTACATAGATGTTCAATTCATCTGCAAAGAAGGACAGATTTATGTTTTCCATCCCAATCTGTATACTTTTATTTTTCTTGACTTGTGCGTTAGCTAGAATTTCCAGTTAAATAGGTGCAGTGAGAGGGGGCATCCTTACCTTGTACCTAATATTAGTGGGAAAGCTTTGAGTTTCACAGCATTACATATGATGTTTGCTATAGGACTTTTTTGTAGGTAGTTTATCAGCTTGAGAAAGTTTCTTCTATTCTTAGTTTACTGAGAGGTTTTTTTTTTTAATCATGAATGGGTGCTGGATTTTGACAGTTGCTTTTTCTGCATCTGTTGATACGACCATGTGATTTTTCTGTTTTAGTCTGTGGTTGTGATAGATTACATTAATTGATTTTTAGAGTATAAATCCACTTGATCATGGTGTATAATTTTTAAATACTTTTCAGTATTTGATTTGCTAATATTTTGTTGAAGATTTTTTCTTTGTTCATGAGAGGTATTTGTAGTTTTCTTTTCTTGTAATGTCTTTGTATGGTTTTGGTATTAGGGGTAATGCTGGGCTCATAGAATGAGTTAGGAAGTATTCCTTCTGATTCTTATCCTTTGCAAGAGATTGTAAAGAATTGGTATAATCTTTTTCTTAAATGTTCAGTAAATTTCATCAGTGAACTCATTGGGGCTTGGTGCTCTATTTTGAAGGTTATTAGTTATTGATTCAATTTCTTTAATATATTTAAGCCTATTCAGATCATCTATTTCTTCTGGTGTGAATTTAGGCACATTGCATCTTTCAAGGAATTGGTCCATTTTATGAAGGTTATCAAGGTATAGGGTTGTTCATAGGTATTCTTTCATTATCCTTTAATGTCCATGGGAGCTGTAGTTATGTGCTCCCTTTATTTCTGATATTAGTAATTTGTGTCCTGCCTCTTTTTAGATCCCTCACTAGAGCCTTATCAATTTTATTGATCTTTTCAAACAATCAGCTCCTGGCTTTGTTGATTTGCCTCTTATGTTTTACTACTTTCAATTTTATTGATTTATGCTTTAATTTTTATTATTTCTCTTTTTCTGCTTCCTCTGGGTTTAATTTAACCTTATTTTTCTACCTTCCTGTGTGTAAACTTAGATTATTAATTTTAGGTTTTCTTTTCTAATATATGCATTCAAGTCTATAACTTTTCTTCTAGGCACTGCTTTTGCCACATCTGCAAATTTTGATAAGTTGTGTTTTAATTTTAATTTAGTCCAAAATATCTTTAAATTTC
Organism: Orcinus orca; assembly: GCF_937001465.1. NCBI lineage: Eukaryota > Metazoa > Chordata > Mammalia > Artiodactyla > Delphinidae > Orcinus > Orcinus orca. The sequence goes on from NC_064565.1 coordinate 78,863,083, forward strand.
TCTTCAGATTTCTTCTTTCACCCATGTATTATTTAATACTGTTGTTTTAAAAATCTCCAAGTAATAGGGGGTTTTCTGTTATTGATTTCCATTTTAATTCTGTTGTTGTCTGAGAGCAGACACTATGATTTCCATGTTTTTAAATTTGTAAAATAGTCGTTTGTAGCCCAGAGTGTGGTCTATTTTGGTGAATGTTACCTGTGAGCTTGAGAATGTGTATTCTGTTGTTGGATGAAGTACTGTATAGATATCAATTATATCCAGTTGATTGATGGTGTTATTGAGTTCAACTACGTTGAGTTCAACTATGTCCTTACTGATTATCTGCTTGCTAGATCTGTCCATTTCTGAGAGAGAAGTGTTGAAGTTTCCAATAATAGGAATAACCTAATTTTCTTTGCAGTTCTATCAGTTTTTGCCTCAGATAATTTGATGCTTTGTTGCTAAGCACATACATTTTAAGAATTGTTATTTTTCTTGGAGAATCCACCCCTTTATCATTAAGTAATGATTTTTTTATCCCAATACCTTTGCTTGCTTTCAAGTCCACTCTGACTGAAATTATTATGGCTACTCCTTTCATTTGATTAGTGTTAGCATAGAGTATTTTTTTTATCCGTTTATTTTTGATCTGTATGTTTCTCTATATTTAAAATAGGTTTCTTATAGACAAATATAGTTGGGTTGTTTTTTTCATCTACTTTGACAATCGCTGTCTTTTAATTGGTACATTTAGACCATTAAAGTTCAAAGTAATTATTGATATAGTTGCATTAATATATACCCTATTTGTTACTATTTTATATTGTTTTTGTTCCTATTTTTGTCTTCCATTTTTTTTCTGACTCTGGTTTTAATTGAGCATTTCATATGATTCCATTTTCTCTCCTTTCTTAGCATTCCTTTTCAATTTTTTTTAGTGGTTGCCTTAGAGTTTGCACTGTACATTTACAAGTAATCCAAGTCCACTTTCAAATAATACTGTACTGCTCATGGGTAGTATGAGTACCTTGTAATAACAAAATAATCCTAATTCTTTTCTCATGTCCCTTGGATCATTGCCATCATTCATTTGCTTAAGTATAAGCATACATAAGCATATACATATACATATATAAGATATTTCTGTAAGCTTATGTGATTGAAGACATTGTTGCTATTATTATTTTGAAGAAACAGTGAACTGTAAGATCAATTCATAATAAGCAAAATAGTTTTTATTTTACTTTCACTTATTCCTTCTTTGATACTCTTCTTATGTAGATCCTAGTTTCTGACTTATTTTCCTTCTCTCTAAAGAACTTCTTTTAACATTTCTGGCAAGGTAGATCTACTGTCAGTACGTTCCCTCAATTTTTGTTTGTTATAGAAAGTCTTTATTTCTCCTTCACTTTTGAGAGGGAATTTCACAGAGTACAGACATAGGTTCTTTGTTGTTTTTTCTCTCAACACTTGAATTATTTTATTCTACTACTTTCTTTCTTGCATGATTTCTAAGGAGCTGTCAGATACAATTCATATCATTGTTCCTCTACGTGTAAGATATTTTTTTCCTCTGGCTTCTTTCAGGAATTTTTGCTTGTCTTTAATTTTCTGTAGTTTGAAAATGGTATGCCTATGCATAGTTATTTTAGCATTTATACTGCTTGGTGTTCTCTGAGGTACCCAGATCTGTGGTTTGCTGTCTGACATTAATTTGGAGAAATTCTCAGTTATTATTCTTTCAAATATCTCTTCTATTCCTGTCTCTCTTACTTCTGGTATTCCTGTTACATGTATGTTACATTTTTTGTAGTCGTCCCACAGACTTTGGATATTCTGTTCTGTTTTTCTCAGTCTTTGTTTTCTTTGCTTTTCTGTTTTAGTGGTTTCTATTAAGATATCTTAAAGTTCAGAGATTCTTTCCTCAGTTGTGCCCAATATACTAATTAGCTCATCAAAGGCATTCTTCATTTCTGTTACTGTGTTTTTGACCTCTAGCATTTCATTTTGGTTCTTTTTTGGATTTTCATATCCCTACTTACATTGTTCATCTGTTGTTGCATGCTGTCTACTTTATCCATTAGAGCCCTGAACATATTAATCGTAGTTGTTTTAAATTCCCAGTCCAGTAATTCCTGTTCCCCTGCCATGTCTGGTTCTGATGTTCTGTTTTTTCAAATTGTGTTTTTTGCCTTTTGGTGTGTCTTGTAATTCTTTTCTTAATGGTGGGACATGATGTACTAGGTAAAAGGAACTATTATAAATATGCCTTTAGTAATTTGGTGGTGAGGTATGGGGAAGGGGAAGCATTCTATAGTCTTTAGGTTAGATCTCAGTATTTTATGGAGCCTATGCCTCTGGGCTGTGAAATTCACAAGTGTTTTTCAGGTTTTTTTCTCCCTGCTTAGGTGGGATAGTAAGGCTAGAGTGATTTGGAGTTGGGTATTTCCCCTCCCCCAGGTCAGTTAGCCTCTGATAATACCCCAGCAGGTTAGGCTGCAGTTAACTAGTTTCTCCTGATGGCAGGACTTATTAAGAAGAACAGTATTGTTATGTACAGTCGGCTCTCTATATCTGCAGATTTCATATTTTTGGTTGGTTGAATCCCCTGTTGCAGAATCCATGTATACAGAAGGCTGACTGTACGGAGTCATTTTATATAAGGGACTTGGGCATCTGTGGATTTTGGTATCTGTGAGAGATCCTGGAAACATTGCCCCACAGATACTGAGGGACAACTGTATCTCAAAATGGTTCCTTTTTCCCTCCCCCGCCAGAAATACAAGAGAATTTTTCTCTGATATATACTGTGAGAACCTCGTGGAGATCCTAGAGGTAAATCTCACAAAACTGTGGGGCCCCCCTGTGACTGGATTCACCTTGGAGTTTTTAAATTTCAGAGTCGTTCACACTGAGCCTCCAGCAAATCATCAATTACAGTTTACATTTTCCGCTTCTGGTACTGGTTCCCACGGAGGTAAGTGTGAGCTCTCTGTATGCACCTGTAGGTCTCTCCAATCTTGGAGGCAGAGGTTTGCCAAGACTCCTCACTCCTCTTATGAATCCTAGAAAAGTTAATTGTTCAGTCTGTTTAGCTTTTTGCTTGTTGCTAGGATGGAGTGGCAACTTCCAAGCTCCTTAAATGTAGAACTGGAAACCTAAAGTTTGTCATTGCAATTTCAAATTGAAAATCTCAGGCAAAATTTTGAGGGATTCAAGATAATGTGTTGTTTCATTATATAAAGTCAAACTTGGAGGATTTAATTAAAACTTTTAAAAGAAGTTCTAGGACCTTGTTACCATGGAAATATTTATTTTTAAATCAAAATGATTAGGATTCAAACTTCAATTTAGAATAATTTTAAACAACCTTTGTTGATCTCTAGTTCCTATTTCCTAACATATTTTATTTGGAATCCTCGCTGAAATTTAAAAAAATACATACACACACATGTATATAAGGAAGGAGTAGCAATTTCTATTGGTTTATTTTTCCACATTACTTTTTTAGTTTAAATGTTTTCATTATTGAATAGAGTGGCCATCTGGCTTACAGTATTCTCTTAAGTGAATTTTAAAAGGACGTTATATTTCAATGTTTCAGGTCTATTTAAATTGATGAAAAGAAATATAACCAAAATCCTTTTACTCAGCATCCAGCTCTTCTTCCTTTGGTAAATTTTATTTCATATATATTTTTCTACATTTACATATGGATTCCCAAACTATTTATAGTTTCATATTTTAAAATTTGAAATAAGTACTTTCATATTGTTTGTATTCTTCTACAAAAATAATTTTGGCTTAAACTTATGTTTGAGATTTTCCATAATTGTTTACATATCCACATATTTATCTGCAGATGTTTCATCTTTATTTTTGTGTAGTTTTTATTGTTTGAGTGTACCCCGTCACATTTATCATTCCTTCCCTGTGTAGGATATTTAGATTGTTTCCATTTTTGGACACTATAGAATATAATGTAAATATTCTTGTGCAGTTCTACAGGCATGTGTAGGAGAATTTTCTTCTGAAAGAAATCATAGAAATTTCATAGTATTACTTCCCTCTGAACTGGGAAAAGAGTTCCTGAAGAGGTATATCTGCAGTAATGCTTTGTGTTTTCAGAATTTTTATCTTTGCCTATCTGGAGGTGAAAAATGGTGTATTTTTGTTGCTTTAATTTGCATATTCATGATTAGGAAGGATGTTGAGTGTCCTTACATATATGTACATTGACCATTTTGGTTTCCTCATCTGTAAATTCCTTGGTCACACTTTACCAAATTTTATTTTGGTTATTGTGCCAGATTGTCTATTTCTCTCTCTTACTTTGCTCTCCATTTACAGGGACTGTGAAAATAATTCATTCTTGAAAATGTATTAAGTAGGTTTCTGGGTTACATTTTGCCAAAGAGTTGTGACAGAAAATTACCAAATTTTCTGTATCAAATCCGTTATACTTGAAATACATAGTGTAATTTTTTCTTGACTAAATCATGATTGATAGAGTTTATAGAGTTTTTATATTCTAATTACTTATCCTTATTGGGCTTATGTGTTGCAGATATCATTTTCATTGTGTAGTTAACCTGTTTATTTTGTTTTGATGTTTTATACTTAACCAACGGTTTCGTTGTTACTCTATTAAAAGGTACCAATATTTTACATATTAATTTTTATGTAGCAAATTTTTATCCTTAAATTTATAAATTTATCCTTAAATTTATAAGACTATTCTCCTAAGTTTTCTTTGAAGTATTTTTGTTTTTGATGTCATATTCAGAGCAGGTTTTATATATTTTTATTTATTTTATGGATAACTCAAAACCTTAACTTTATTCTTTGTCCAGTGGCTCTTAATCTCAAATTTAGTTATTGAGTCTCATTGTCCATGAACATGGTATATCTATTTCTTAAAATATGTTTTATGTCTATTAAAAAAATTTTATATTTTTTTCCAAAAATTCAGTATTTTTATTAGCTGTATTCTTAGGTATCTTTTAGTTGTGTTGCTATTACATATGATACATTTTTGGATTAGAAGGTCTTTTAATGTTATATAAAACATAATTGCATTGGTTATATGTGTATTATATTCTGCAAAGTTACTTATCTGATTTACACAATTTCTTTACAGATTTTCATGGTTCTTTATCATATTGTCTGTGAAAAATGAGAGTTTATTTCCAAACTTAATACATATATATATATATATATATATATATATATTCTCTTCTTATTCCGCTAGTTCTGCACAGAAATAATGAGTAGTGGTCATTTTGTATTAGTGAGTATAAGGAGCCTTCTGTTCTTCACAGTTTAAGGGAAATGCATCTTGTATTTCAAAATTTATTAGTTTTCTATGGGTTTTTTGATAGATAAACTTTATCAGGACATAATTTCCCTTCTGATCATAATTTCCTTTTAGAAAAAGAATTCAATTGTAAAACTCAAATATTGCCTATAAGTAAATTTCAATGAAATTTAAGTATAATTTAAATCTCACTTGTGAAGAACAAATAAGCTTTAAGTGGATATATGTATGTGTATGGCTAATTCATTTTGCTGTAGAGTAGAAACTAACAACATTGTAAAGCAACTATACTCCAATAAAAATTGATTAAAAAATTAAAACGAATTCAAACACAAAACAAAAACAAAACAAATCATCAGTATGTATCTCAGATATAAATATAGGTAACTCACATATAAATATACAGCAGTCAATAAAATCCATCAATATATTAATTGAATTGTGTTTCCCCAAAATCATTCCAGAAATACTAGAAGGGTAGTTTCTTTACACAGAATTGAAAATCCTACAGATGATTTCTTATAGACATGAATACTGGTTCTTTCCCTTAGTACTGTGTGTCCTTCAGCAAACTATTTAAACTCACTAATCCTTTCCCCAGTGTTAATTTAATTTATGTTTTCAGTAATTATAATAGTAACTGAACAATAAATAATACCTACCCCAGACTTCATGTATTTACTGTTTGTGAAATCATATAAGTTTTTATAAAGAGGTTAGCATATATTTATACAAAATAAAACATTCATCATTTTTAACAATTTTTAGCTGTTGGATCGATAGTATTATTTTGTATTTTACCAAAAAATAAATAACTAAATAAAGACCAGTAAATATTGACCCAAATAGGATGTATAACTATTATCAATTTCTGGTTATATACTTTTTTTTTTTTTTGTGGTATGCGGGCCTCTCACTGTTGTGGCCTCTCCCGTTGTGGAGCACAGGCTCCAAATGTGCAGGCTCAGCGGCCATGGCTCACGGGCCCAGCCGCTCCGCGGCATGTGGGATCTTCCCGGACCAGGGCACGAACCCGTGCCCCCTGCATTGACAGGTGGACTCTCAACGACTGCGCCACCAGGGAAGCCCTGGTTATATACTTTTAAAGATGTTTTTAATTGTAGGCATTAAGCAACATTTTAGGCTACATTAAGATTGTGAAACTATGCCCCCCTCCCAAAAAAGCAGATCAGTGGAATAAAATGAACATAATTTAAGAATGGGCCCCCAGCTTAGTTAAATCTTACGGATATTTCTATAAATAGTGTTCAGTATGGTGGCTGGCCACTAAGAATCAAATATGTATGAATAGTTATCTCTTATTGGCAAGTCCTTAGTTGATTTTGTTTTCTTTAATTACCTGACTCTTGTAAGTGTTAGTCAAAGTATGTAGTATTTTATACAACAAAAATAACGTATTTTCATAACAGGTAGTGAAAAATAAATTATCTCTTTGTCTTCAAAGTTTTGAGTAGATCCTACAACTGAAAACATGAGGTATTGAGTATCTTATTTCCTAAGGTGAGTCATTAACAACTAGGACTTTTCCCTCCATGATAATTAAGAGCCCACAGAGTCAACTTTAGTACAATCAACCAAAATTTTCACCTCATTGTAGATGAGGAGAGTATTGATAAAAAATAGGAAAAGAGGGAAGACTATGGAGAGAGTAAAAATACTAGAGGTTACCCAGGGTTAGGGAGGAGGCAGGGAGGAATAGAGATGAAATGATGAATAGGGATGAAGGTGGAACATAGAGAATTTTTGCTGCAGTGAAGCTCTTCTATGTGATAATACAGTGGTGGATATATGTCATTATACATTTATCAAGACTTGCAGAATGTACAACACCAAGGGTGACCTCTAATGTAAACAATGGACTTCGGATGATAATAGAGTATCAATATAGGTTCACCAGTTGTAACAATGTACTACTGTGGTGTGCAATGTCCACAGCGGGGGTGATTGTACATGTGTAGGGACAGAGGGTATAAGCAAACTCTGTATACTTCCCACTCAATTTTGCTTGAACCTAAAACTGCTCTAAAAATAAAGTTTATTAACTAAAAACAAGAAAGAGACATTTTTTCATTGCTTGGTTTTATGGTAATAATGTATCTAATTAGATGCTTTCCCAATATTCCTGATCAGAGTGGGAGGATGGCAGGTAAGGTGTTGATTTGTATCCATTACAAATAGAGGGAAGCAGAGTGCTAAGGAGAATCACTTGTAGATATTGAATGTGTCTTCAAGAAGGGAAAGATGACTTATGGTAACCTGCTAGTTGATTCCTGGTGCTGTAAAAAGGACAAACATGGTACGAAAAGTTGGGTTTGATAGTTATTTTCCATCCTCCTATTTTAATTCCCTGATTATTTCTTTTACTATATGTTTTTAATTTATTTTCTTAATGGTTTACCTTGGGTTTCTTAAACAACCAATTCTAATTAAAACAACAATTAATGCTAACTTCAGAAGTTTATTAAAAACTTTTCTCTAATAAACTTCATTCCCTACCCTTTACTTTGGTCTATTTTTTGTGCTATTATTTTAATAAAAATTATATCTTTCTACATAATAAGTTCATCAACATAGTTTATATTTTTTTCTATTCTCAGTTGTCATTTAAATCAGATAGAAGAACAAATGAGAAAATACATGTATATTTTTATATTTACCTATGTAGTTACCTATACTAGTGTTTTTATTCTTCAACTTGAGGTGCTATCTAGTGTCCTTTCATTTTATCTCAAAGAACTTCTTTTTAATTTTTTGTGTGGTTGATCTGCTAGTGACAGATCATCTCCATTTTTGTTTATCTGGGAATGTCTTAAATTCTCCTTCATGTTTGAAGGATATTTTTTCTGGATATAGAATTCATGGTTGATAGTATTTTTCTTTCAGAACTTTGAGTGTATCATCACACTGCTTTCTGGCCTCTGTGATTTCTGATGAGAAGTCAGCTATTAATCTTATTGAGAAGCCTTTGTACTACGATAATAGTTTTTCTCTTGCTACCTTTGAAATTTTCTTCTTGTTGTCTTTCAGTGGTTTGATTATGAAGGGTCTTAATAGTGATCTCTTTGAATTTATTCTATCTGGAATTCATTGACCTTCTTAGATGTGTAGATTAATTTTTACGGTACGCGGGCCTCTCACTGTTGTGGCCTCTCCCATTGCGGAGCACAGGCTCCAGACGCGCAGGCTCAGCGGCCATGGATCACGGGCCCAGCCGCTCTGTGGCATGTGGGATCTTCCCGGACCGGGGCACGAACCCATGTCTCCTGCATCGGCAGGTGGACTCTAAACCACTGTGCCACCAGGGAAGCCCTTAGATTAATTTTTAAAAGTGAAATTTGGGATATTGATATTTTCATCCGTCATTTTTTAAATTGATATACAGTTGACCTACAATATGCTAGTTTCAGGTGTATTATATATTGATTAGACATTGACATGCATTATGAAATTATCCCAGTGATAAGTCTACTAATCTGTTCTGATACAAAGTTATTACAGTATTATTGACCATATTCCTTATGGTGTATATTAACATCCCTGTGGCTTATTTGTTTTATGACTAGAGATTTGCACCTCTTAATCCCCTTCACCTATTTTCCACTCTTTAGTCCCCACTCCTCTGGCAACCACCTGTTTGTTCTCTGTATCTATGAGTCTATTTTTATTTTGTTTTGTTTGTTTTGTTTTTTAGATTCCACATACAAGTGAGATCATGCAGTATTTGCCTTACACTGTCTGCCTTATTTCATTTAGCATAATACCCTGTACATCCATCAATGTGTCACAAATAGCAAAATTTCATATTTTATGACTAATATTTCATTGTACATAAATACATATTTTTATTCATCTATTAATGGACACTTAGGTTGCATCCATATCTAGGGTATTGTAAATAATGTTGCAATGAACATAGGGGTGCATATATCTTTTCTAATTAGTATTTTTGTTTTCTTCAGGTAAATACCCAGAAGTGAAATTGCTGGACTATATGACAGTTCTATTTTAAATTTTTTGAGGAACCTCAGTATTGTTTTCCATAGTGGATCCACCAATTTACAATCCCACCAACAATGCCCAAGTGTTTCCTTTTCTCCATATCCTCCCCAACATGTTTTGTTTGTTGTCTTTTTGATAATAGGCATTCTGACAGGTGTAAGCTGGTATATTTTTGTGGTTTTAATTTGCACTTTCCTGATGATTAGTGATATTGAGCTTTTTTTTTTCTCATGTGTCTCTTGGCCATCTGTATGTCTTATTTGGAAAAATGTCTATTCAGGTCCTCTGCTCATTTTTTAATTGGATCATTTTTGTTTTGATAATGAGTTTTATGAGTTCTTTGTATATTTTGGGTATTAACCCCTAATCTAATATATTGTTTGCAAATATCTTCTCCCATTCAGTAGACTGCCTTTTTCTTTTGTTGATGGCTTCCTCCATGAGCCAAAGCTTTTTAGTTTGATGTAGTACCCTTTATTTTTGCTTTTGTTTCCTTTGCCTGAGGAGAAAGTTTCAAAAAAAATTACTAAGTCTGATGTCAAAGGTTGTACTGTACATGTTTGCTTCTAAGAGTTTTATGGTTTCATGTCTTACATTTGATTTTAATCCATTTTCAGTTTATTTTTATATGTGGTGTGAGAAAGTAGTTCAGTTTGATTTTTTTGCATGTAGCTGTCCAGTTTTCCCAGCACCATTTACTGAAGAATCTGTCTTTTCCCCATTGTATATTCTTGCCTCCTTTGTCATAGATTAACTTATCATTTAAACATGGGTATTTCTGGGCTCTCCACTCTGTTCCATTGATCTATGTGTCTATTTTTGTGCTAGTACTATGCTGATTTTATTACTGTGCTTTGTAGAATAGTTTGGAATCATGGAATGTGAAATCTCCAGCTTTGATCTTCTTTCTCAAAATTGCTTTGGTTATTCGGGGTCTTTTGTGTTATCACACAAATTTTAGAATTATTTGTTCTAGTTGTGTGAAAAATGTCTTTGGTATTTTGATAGGGATTGCATTGAATCCGTAGATTTCCTTGGGTAGTATAGTTATTTTAACAATATTAGTTCTTCCATCCATGAACATGGGCTATCTTTCCATTTGTTTTTGTTCACTTCAATTTCTTTCATCAATGTCTTAGAATTTTCAGAGTACAAGTCTTTTACCTTGTCGGTTAGATCTACTCCTAGGTATTTTATTCTTTTTGATGCAATTGTAAATGGGATTGTTTTCTTAATTTCTCTTCCTGATAATTAATTTTTAGTATATAGAAATACAACAGATTTTGTATATTAGTTTTGTATTATGCAACTTTAATGATGAGTTATAATTTTTTTTTATGGAGTCGTTAGGAATTTCTATATATAGTATCATTTTATCTTCAGTTAGTTACAGATTTACTTCTTTTTTCCCATTTGGATGCCTTATCTTTTTTTTCTTATCTGATTGTAGTGGTAGAGTTTTTTCAATACTACATTGAATAAAAGTGGTGAGAGTGGTCATCCTTGTTTTTTACCTGACCTTAGAGGAAATGATTTCAGCTTTTTCACTGTTGAGTGTGATGTTGGCTGTGGGTTTGTCATATATGGCCTTATTCGTGTTGAGATATGCTTCCTCTATACCCACTTTGTTGAGAGTCCTTTTTTTTAATCATAAGTGGATGCCGAATTTTGTGAAAAGCTTTTTCTGTATCTGTTGAAATGGTCATATGATATTCATTTTGTTAATGTGGTGTATCATATTGACTGATTTGTAGATATGTGCCGTTCTTGCATCCCTGGACTAAATCCCACTTTATGATGGTATATTATCTTTTAAATGTTGTTTAATTTGGTTTGGTAGTATTTTGTTGAGGATTTTTGCATCTCTGTTCATCAGTGATATTGGCCTGTAATATTTTTGTGTAGGATGTCTTTGTCTGGTTTTGGTATCAGGATGATACAAGACTGGAAGAATAAGTTCAGAAGCATTCCTTTCTACCAAACTCTTTGGAATAGTTTGAGAAGGATAGGTGTTAACTCATCTTTAAATGTTTGCTAGTATTCACCCATGAAGTTGCCTGATTCTGGACTTTATTTTTGTTGGGAGTTTTTTTTTATTATTATTACTGAATCAATTTCATTATTGGTAATCATCGTGTTCATATTGTCTATGTCCTTCTGATTCAGTCTTTGCATATTGTATATCTCTAGGAATTTATCCATTTCTTATAGGTTGTCTGTTTTACTGGCATTAATTGTTCATGGTAACCTCTTAGGATCCTTTGTATTTCTGTGGTATTGGTTATAACTTCTTTTTTGATCCTGATTTTATTTATTTGGGCCCTCTTTTTTTTTTTTCCTTGATGAATCCGACTAAAGGTTTATCAATTTTGTTTATCTTTTCTAGAATCAGATCTTGGTTTCATTGATCTTTTCTACTTTTTTGTCTCTATTTTATTTATTTCTGCTCTGATCTTTATTATTTTTTTCCTTCTACTAATTTTGGACTTTTTCTTTTTTCTTTCTTGTTCCTTTAAGTATAAAGTTAGATTGTTACATTTGAGATTTTTCTTGTTTCTTGAGATAGGCTTGTATCACAATGAACTTTTCTCTTAGGATTGCTTTTCCCTTGTCCCAAAGATTTTGCAAATTATGTCTCCATATTCATTTGTCTCAGTCATTTTTGATTTCTTCTTTGATTTCTCCATTGAACCATTGGTTGTTTTGTAGCATGCTTTTCAACCTCCATGTGTTACTGTTTTTTCAGTTTTCTTATAATTGGTTTCTAGTTTAATACCATTTGGTTGGAAAAGATGCTTGATGTGATTTCAGTCTTCTTAAATTTATTGAGACTTGTTTTGTGTCCTAACATGATCAGTCCATGTACACTGGAAAATAATGTGTATTCCACTGTTTTGGGATAAAATGTTATGTAATATCTATTAATTACATTTATCTAATGTGTCATTTAAGGCTCTCAGTCCACATAAAATATAATGCTGCCATGAACATAGAAGTGCATATATTTTTTCTAATTGGTGTTTTTATTTTCTTAGGTAAATACTCAGGAGTGGAATTGCTGGGTTATATGGTAGTTCTATATTTAATTTTTCAAGAAATCTCCATAATGTCTTCCATAGTGGCCACACCAGTTTACATTCCCACCAACAGTGCAGGAGCGTTTCCTTTTGTCCACATCATCAACAACACTTATTATTTGTTGTCTTTTTGATAATATGCATTCTGACAAGTGTGATGTGTTCTCTTACTGTGGTTTTGATCTACATTTCCCTGATCATTAGTGATGTTGAGCACCTTTTCATGTTTCCCTTGGTCATTTGTATGTCTTCTTTGAAAAAATGTCTGTATAGATCCTCTATCCTTTTTTAAACTGTGTTCTTTGTTTTTTTGATGTTGAGTTGTTGGAGTTCATTGTATATTTTTGATATTAATCCCTTTTTGGGTATACCATTTGCAAATATCTTCTCCCATTCAGTAGGTGGCCTTTTTGTTTTGTTGATAGTTTCCTTTGCTGTGTAAAAGCTTTTTAGTTTGATGTAGCTCCCTTTGATGATGTGCCCTTTAACAATGGAGTTTCTGTTTCCTATAGCCCTCCAGCTCTCCTACACATAAGCCTTCCTAGCTTTCAAACCTCAGCATTCTAGGGGTTCATCTTCCTTGTGCAGAATCCCCAGTCTAGGGAGCCTGATGTGTTGTTCATACCCACTGTTCTTGAGATGTACCTCTACAGTTATGATACTCCTACTATTTGTGGGTAGCCAAACTTGGGGTGTGTGTCCTGACCATACTGTGTCTCCGTCCTTCCTACCCATCTTGTTGTGATTCCTTCTTTATGTCTTAAGTTGTGGAAAAACTTTTCTGCTAGTCTTCAGGGTGTTCTGATAGATAGTTGCCCTGTAAGTAGTCATAATTTTGATGTGTCCATGGGAGGAAGTGAGTTCAGGTTCTTCCTACTCTGCTATCTCGGCTACTCCATTATTTCTTAAAGTATTTTTTCCTGACTCTCTTTTTCACTTCTTCTCTGGACCTTTAATTATGCATATATTGGTACATTTGTTGGTTTATTTGTTCTTTTTTTATTTCTGTTCCTCAGACTGGAAAATTTCAATTGACTTGCCTTTGAGTTTACTGGTTCATTTTTCTATAGAATCTACTGTTGAGTCCCTCTAGTGAATTTTTCATTTCAGTATCATTGTTTCTGACTCCAGAGTTTCTATTTGGGCAGTTCATGAATTTATATCTTTTTTACATTTTATATTTGGTGAGAGGTCATTTTCACACTTTCCTTTAGTTCATTGGACATGAATTTTTTTTAGTTGTTGAATATATTTCAAATAGCTTATTTAAGATCTTGGTCTAATAAACAACATTTTGGCTTTCTTTGTTCTAAAAGATTTTACTTTATTATTTATTTTTTCTTTATTTTTGGCCATGTCAGGTCTTAGTTTTGACACATGGGATCTTCTCCAGGGCACATGGGCTCTGTAGTTGTGGTGAGTGAGTTCCAGAGCATGTGGGTCTGTAGTTTGTGGCACACAGGTTGTTTCATTGTGGTACACGAGCTCAGTAGTTGTGGTGCGCGGGCTTAGTTGCCCCACAGCATGTAGGATCTCAGTTTCCTGACCAGGGATCAAACCCACATCCCCTGCATTGTAAGGCGGATTCTTTATCAGTGGTCCACCAGGGAAGTCCCAACGTTTTGGCTTTCTCATGGACAGTTTCTATTGACTTCTCCATTTTTTTTCCTGTGCATGGACCATTTACTACTGTTTGTTTGTGTGTCTTATGATTCTTTTTTTTGAAAAACTAGACATTTTATATCATGTAGCATGGCAACTTTGATAATTAATTTATTGTTTTGGTTTGTTGTTGTTGCTAGTTGTTGTTGTTATTATGATCTTTGTTTGCTTAGAGACTTTCCTGGACTAATTTTATAAAGTCTGTATATTATATCATGTGTCACCACTGAAGTTTCAGCTCAGTTAGGTTAAAAGTCAGCTAGTGATTAGTCAGAGATTCCCTTTAATACCTTTTGCCACCCTCCATTGAAGTATTCTGTTTGTATGTTGGGGCACACTTTCCCTGCTTTGGCAGTTTACAAATCTGCCTTAGCCTTCACTTCCTGCTTTTGTAGAGTCTCAAGATAAGCCAGAGGTGAGAGATTAGATACTTCTCATGATTTTCCTGAGCATGCATCCTGTCCTTCCCATGTGTATAATGTTCTAGGTCCCCAGAAATATGTCAGAGCTTTCCAAAGCCCCGTATGGATATCTAATTTCCAAGATTTTCCTCTTAAGTGTTTTGAGCCTCTTGTTTTCCACAACTGGTATTGCAGTCCTGAGTAGCTGCAATATTGAACAACTGCTGTGTTGTTGTTTTTTTTCTTTCTTTCATAAATGCCCTATGGGATTGTGGCTTTTCTCACTAAGTGAACTCTGAGTTAGGTCAGGTAAAGAACAACCTTGTGAATGAAGCTGCTAAAAAGATAAAATAGTGATAATTCTCTGAGGATGGAGCTTTCAGGGTTGCTCCAAGCCAATTTTTCCCCTCCATTGGCTGCTAGGTTGCTTGTTTTTACACCTACCATGGTTGTGAGATTGCTGGTTTCAAAGCTACCAGGCGGCTAGGGAGAGGCAGATGGGAATAGAGCAAGTAAAATATTACATATCTCACTTTTAGTTAAACCAAGATTTGGCCAGTTTCATATATAAGTGCTCCTTGGATTGTTCGAAGCCTTTGGTTGATAATCAAATTTATAAAAAGAAGTTGACTTTTACAATATTTGCTCCTGTCCTCAGTGCTTTTATAGATGAATAATTTATGGAGGTCCTTGTTCTGCCATTTCAGAATGATTCTTCAGTAAGAGAGATTGGAACAGCAAGGCTAGTAGCTTTGAAGAATGTGTTTGCATGTACTAAATTGCCATTTAAAGCTTTATAGAAAGAGCATGGTTGATGGAATAGCTGATAATAACATAGAAAGAAGGGATTATAATTTAGTGTGTCTCAGAATAAAGGGAATGGAGAGCAACCACACCCTAGCTTTCTGAATGTATTAGATGATGCTGAAGAGGTGATGAATGACTCCTCTGGCTTCCACTAAAGAAGAATGAGATTTGAAGAAATACGAGAAGAATGAGAAGGGACACGAGCTTTGAAAATGGCTGTTAAGCAAAGAAATATCCTGCCTAGTATGGCAGAGTTGGCTGCCACTGTGTAAGATTGTTCTTTGAAACAGAGGGGTGAAGGATGAAGCTGAGCATTGCTTCAGCAAACCTGTCAAATCATCTTGAGGAGACTTCTGGCACTCACAGCTACATAAGCTACCACAGTAGATATTAACTCCAGACTAAGTTAGATTGAAAAAAGATAAAGACCCCTGTTTCTATTTCCTCTTCCTGTTTTTGCCTTAAAACACTGAATTACATAATGTAAGTCTTGAAAATGACTGGACAAGAGATATCCTAGTGCCACGTGTATCCACTTTCTTGTTTACACACACACACACACACACACACACACACACAATTCCAATAAATTGACATAGTTTCAGGCTTCTTTGGAAGAAAGAATTTGAAGCTCTTTAAGAAATATGAGAACTGAAGTTTAAAATGGCATGGTTTCTGTGTTAATAACTGAATGCGACCACAGATTTGCTCAAATATTCTTTAGAACAGAGAAAGGTAAATGTAGTGATTAGAATAAAAATAAAATCACTTCATGTATTTGTTCCACAAAATTAAAAACTTATATACGCAGATGTAAAAATAAAGAAAAACATTTTAGGAGTAAATTTTCTACCACTAATATTCTACTCTCAATGATGTCTTCTAATTTATACACATGAAAATTACTTAAGCTTCATGCAAACGATGTGGTCTTTATGAATTTAGACATATTGCAGTGTTTCTTGAGTGCCACACTGTAAAATGTATGATAACAATTACTTACTTGAGTTTAAAGACTGAGTTCTAAAAAAGGGATTAATGATTTTACTTGTTTGTTTCTCTGTGAACTTGGCTTTACAAAAGAACAAAGAAAAAGTAAGTGTGACCATTTTGAAGCTAAAAAAGTGAATCCAAAACTTTCATACGCACAGTAGAATACAATTAGAAATTGTAATGGAAACAGAATTCCATCTATAAAAACAGCAAAAACCATAAAATACTTTGGAATAAACGTGAGGTAAGAGAAATATATAATGGAAACAACCGAGAAAAACCAGAAAACACATAAAGACAAAATGTCTATATATCCTATATTTTCTGAAGAGGTAACTCTGTCAAAAATTTCTTAAGGGTTTGTAAATTGAATGACATCACTATCGAAACTCAGCATGTGTTACTAAGAGTTTGTGACAGTGATTCAAATTTATATAAGTAATACATTGCTTTTAGTTATGTTTCTTTATCTCATTAATCAGAAACAGTTTCATTACTTTAACATGAATAAGAGGTCATTTAATATGTAGAACACCCCACCACATGCTATAGTCTGATGTTTTCTAATGATTATTTTCAGATTATGCGTATTTGGTAGGATTGCCATAGAAGTGTTACTCTATTCTATTCTGTGTTTCAGTGGAGGCACACTAAAAGATATGACTGAAAACAAAACACACACACACACACACACACACACACACAATAGTCACAAACTACATGTGAAGCAGGTATTAAAATTAGCTTAAAAGGACTTTGAACTGCCTATAGTTAACATGTTTAAAATTAGAGAAAATAAAGATAAAATGGAAGATACGGAGAATTTCAGCACATAACTAGAATTTTAAAATGAAGTGGAAGTTCTTTTTTAACCAAGAAAATAATAACATTGAAAATTATAGACTCAAAATATTAGTTAAAGGAAAGATCTGACCCAGCAGATCACAAGATGATGAAATGGAAGACAGATCAATAAAAAATATGCAAGCTAAAAAATGCAAAGAAAAAAAAAAGAATAGAAGAAAAAGGAGACCACAGGAGACATAGAACACAGGGGAAAATTCCACCACACTTATAATTAGAATCCCAGAAGTAGAGGTAAGAGAATGGAGCAGAAGAAATATTTGATAATGTAATTGCAACTAATTTGCAAAAACTGCCAAAAGATATCAACTCAAAGAATTAAGAATGGGCTTCCCTGGTGGCGCAGTGGTTGAGAGTCCGCCTGCTGATGCAGGGGACACAGGTTTGTGTCCCGGTCTGGGAGGATCCCAGGTGCCGCGGAGCGGCTGATCCAGTGAGCCATGGCCGCTGAGCCTGCACGTTTGGAGCCTGTGCTCCGCAATGGGAGAGGCCACAACAGTGAGAGGGCCGCGTACCACAAAAAAAAAAAAAAAAAAAAGAATATCTGAGATCACCAAATCAATAAATAAAAAGCATACCATAGTGCACCTGTTCTCAGTGTTTGGTCCCAGACCTGCATCATCCATCACCTTAAAATATGTTAGAAATACAAATTCTCAGGCTCCACCCCATTCATACCGAATCGAAAACTCCGGAGGTTGGGCCCAGTAATCTGTATGTTAACAGGCCCTCCAAGTGAATGTTTCATAACTACTGCTGTAATAAAACTAATGAAAATAGAAAATAGAGAAAACAAATCTGAACAACAGCAGAGGAAAATAAGACAAATATAATAATATAAATATGTTAGTAATAGACAGTCTCCCCCCAAATAGCAATTTTAATGCATATTTTCTAAGTATGCAAGTGACCAGGCAAATGGCCACATATCTAGCAAATTCATCAATGTTGTAATCATGCAGATTTAATATTACGTACATGATTAATGTTAGCACTAATTTTACAGGGTTCTTGGTTCTTTTTCACTTCAGAGAATAATACTTTTTGACTTTTATGTGTAGCTGCCTTTAAAACATTCTAGTAAGACTTTCTCTGGTAAAAACAAAACAAAACAAAAACGTGAGCAGCTGTGGAGAAAGAATTCTATTTAAAATATTTTCTTGAAATGTTTATATGAAGAACTTTTATCTCTTTGAAAATATTTTTATGGACATTGATTCTAATCTTCCTAGAGCCTGAGCCATTGAATGTTGTACTTTGAATTTCAGCTTCCAAATGCATGAAAATCTTACTGAGTTTGTACATATATCATCAGGAATTAACTTAAAACCGAAGCAAACATATTAATTGTTTCATGACAATATGAATATATATTATTTAAATTTCTTTTTTATTGTTTACAAGTAGCAAAAATATTGTTCAGGCTAAAACCTTTTTCCAAATATGGCTTCAAAATAAAAATCAATCCAAATTAGGCAATGAAAAATCAGTTTTCTGGGCAGATGATTTATTAGGCATAAATAACTGTCTTATTTGATACAAGTTATTTAATTGTGAGTGGAAATTTTGAACCATCTCAGGCAGTATTTGAATTGTCAACATTAAGAGAATTACGATCACTTAATGCTTTTATTGTAAAAGAGAAAAAATGCTGGCTGCGTTTTGCTTTAATCGGACCTGCACATAAAGTATCAAGGGAAGTTTACCTTTTGCTAATTGCAGATATTTCAAGCTGTGGTTAAGAGTTGACTATCAAAAAAATTGACTTTAGTGACATTTAACTTACATAAATTCAATAACATCATCTTTTAAAAAACAATATTTTGTTCCAAGAAATATTTTGGAAGTTATCAAATTTGTAAAATAGTATTTGTATATGTGTGTGTGTGTATGTGTGTCTTCATGTGTGTGTGGGCATGGTTGTGAAAAGGCTAAGGTGAAACAGAAGAATGGAGAATTCTGATCAACAGATATGCTTAATATTCCACTCTTTGGAGGAGTGAAGGGGACTAATCAGCTTCCCTAAATCTGATGGAAAAGGAACAAGGGTATATATTCATTAAGCAGATTATGAATACAGTTGTGACTTGTGTTTTTAGAAAGCATATTACATGAATAGCATTTGGCATTTTGATAACTGTGTTTGAATCAAATATCCCTTCTAAATCATGAAGAGTAATGTTTTAGAGATTGAAGCGGTGTAGATAAAGTGGCCACCTATTCTCCTTATTTCACTGAATAGAAAAATGGATTATAGGGAAGTTAAGTGAATTCAAATTTTTCACTGGAATCCAACGTGAATGTTAGGTGTTATTGGTAATATTTAATTGTGGTTATAATTACTGAGCAGCTATTTAAGGCAAATTTCAAACTTGGTCTCAAATTCTTTGACTCTCCTTCCCTTAAGATTTGGGGTTTATATGCCCTACCCTTGAATCTGAGCAGACTTGTGAGTGTGGAGGAGGGGTCCAGCAATTTATGTATTAATAAGCTTTCCAACTGAGTGCTTGAGAAACACTGCCATGATAGTTTAGTGTCAATAGTGTAGGGTGAAGTGACACCATGTGACTTCTAAGTTTAGGTCATATAAATCCTTATATTTTCTACCTGACTGTCTTGGAATGCTTGCCCTTTGGACAATTCCTTTGCGATTTCATTCTTGTAACCCACCCACACTGCCGTAATATGCTTCAGAACTACAGAGAGGTTACAGATCAGTGCAGTAGATAACTTTGTTGAGTTTTGCCTTTGAGTAATCCTAGCTCATGTACCAGACAGGAGTGAAGAATGCTGTAGATGATTCCATTCTCCAACTCTCTCAGTTATCACCATATGTTCCTGTCTTCCCAGTTTTGGCCCCAGACGTTATGGAGCAGAGATTAGACATCTTTGCTATGTCCTATGCAAATTCCCGACTCACAGAAACTGAGCATAATAAAATAGCTTTCCATTATACCACTCATTTTGAGAATGATTTGTTATATAGTGATAGATGGAACGTTAGTCAAAAAAATGGTCATATTAATGGTCAAAGTTTACATTTCTTGAGCATTTATTATGTGTCATGGTGTTGATAAAAATATTTTATGATCACTGACAAAGATTATAGAAAGACATAAGTAAAATGTATGAGTCTCAGAAGACTCAGTAATTTTTTTTCTTTTGAGTGTGTATAGCAATTAGTCAAAACTGGTCCAATGAATAAAAGAGATATATGGAAAAAATATGTATGTGGATACTTCTAGTTTGGGTAGAAAAACTGGTGATGGCATGAAGTATAGAATTAAGTAATGTAGAAATTTGATGATTTTGAAAGAGGTTGTGTAGATAAGATTAGATCAATGACATATTTTTGGTAATGAGAAATCAAATTTTTAAAAATAGCAATGTTCTTCTAAGAGGAATAGAAAAACAGGGGCTGTCAGACCCTCACATTTATGAAGAAAAAGAAGAATTAATAAAAAAAGAAGTAAACATTGAACATAAAATATATTCAATAAAGTCAAAATATCTTTCTCAATGATTTGGTATATATAAGTAAAAATACTAGAATAATTTATGTTTCTTCTAAGTTAATTTGGAATTAGGGTAAGAATCACTGAGGAACTTTTTTTCCCCTCAACTTTCTGATTTAATATAACACTGAACTGGTTAAAGTCACCTGAAACGTAGGATATCATTTCATGCATTGAATCCGAGTGCCAGTATTACTAATTTGGGGCCCAGTGGAGCTGGACTGGGAAAAGTCTCAGTTCACCAAAATAAACCACTTGAAAATTTGTAAAACACTAAAACTGAGTCATCAACTCATAGATTTAATTGACATAAAAGTTCATATATTCTTTCTCACCTAGAATAGCACAGAATTTGAAAAACAAACAAAAAAGATTTGGGGTAATAATGCTAAAAGATAGTATAACATGGAGTTTCCATGAATGGGCTTGGGAATTAATAATGCCTGGTCCACAAGCCACTCTGTGCCGAAGCATCATTCTCTTTAAAATAGGACTGATGACAGTTCCTAACTTTATAGAACTTTTTACAATTACAAAATGAGATAATAGGTGTGAAGTACTTACAACACTGTCAGATGTGTATTGTCACTCAACACATGATACTGCTTTTTACACTTTTGGGACAGATACACTATATTCTGTCCCAAGGGCTTCTTTATATGCATCCCTTCAACCTAATCCTCATAACAATTTTATTAAAAATATATTACTTTTTCCCTACTTAAATGACAATGAAACTTAGGTGTAATAAGCTTAAGTATGTATCCCAAAGTTAAACAGCTGATAGTTCATCACACAATTGAAGTAATTGTACTTCAGTTTTCAGCAGGAGTGTTTTATATATACTTCTCATTTTGTCACATAGCATATTATAAAGATATATACTCAGTGGTCAAGATTCAATAACATTAATATTTTTATTGCTTTGACAAGGACATTCTTAAGTTAAATCCACCCCCCACCACCACCATGGGAGTGCATAGAGGTAAAGAATATAATGCCTACTAGTACACGATGTGCCACTTCCTGCTGTATACCAGCAGTGGACCAGCAGTTTTATCCACTTCTCAAGTAAGCTGAGGCTGCTATAACAAAATAAACAATAGAAATGTATTATCACATCTCTGGAGACTGGAGTGTAAGATCAGGGTGCCAGTATGGTCAAGTTCTGGTGAGAGCCTCTTTCAGGTTGTGGACCATTGACTTCTCCTTGTATTCTCACATGGTACAAAGATGAGAAGCAGTCTCTCTGGGATCCCTTTTTTGGGATTAATGGCATTAATCCCATTCATGAAGGCTCTACCCCATGACCTAATTAACCTCCCTATGGCTCCAACTCCTAATACCATCATGCTGGGTGTTAGGATATCAACATATGAATTTTACGGGGACACAGACATTAGGTCCATACACCCATCATTACTTTTGTGCCATCTGCAAATGTCAACCTCGTGAAAAATACTTACTACTGTTGTGAAAATAGTTTTTATCGTAGACCTGAAAGAGACTGAGAGACCTTATAGATCTGAGAACCATACCTTGAGAACCACTCCAACATTAGCCAAAAGAAATTCAATTATCTCAGCTTATTAAATGAAGATCACTACTGAGTTCATGTTTCAGCCAATAAACTAAGCAAACAAATAGAGCCAATTCCAACTTCTTTGGGCTAATTTACTAAATGAGAGCAAGCAGGACAAATAAGGTGTTACTATTGTTATGAAAAGAGTTTTTAGCTTGTCTGTCCTCTGGCTGGGTGTCAGGGATGCTGAGGAGGTCTCTGAACCATATGCTAAACCATACTAAGTTCTCATGCTCATTACAGGAATAGAGGCAATAAGTTATGGTGGGGTTGGTCTTGAGGAGACTAGGCATTCCTTGCAAGGCCACTGCCTCAGTTGAGACTAAGGGATCATCAGACAGTGGAAGGCTAATTTCCTCAGACACAGAAAAAAGGAGGCTCAGAGATACTCAGGAGTTCAAATTTCTCACTTCATTTTCTTGTTCATAAACTTCAAAGATCTAAAATAGTTTCTCTTAATGATTATTTGTTTGCTTGTTTGTGGTAAATTTATGCCATACAACATAGTTGTCTGCTATTTTGTGCTTATTTTATCCTATGTTATGGTTCAACACTGTGAATATAACCATTTTCTTACTGATACTGTCATATATAATAGGGAATATCCTTCCCACTTAGGGGGTATTACTCAAGGACTAGTCTTAAAAGTAGCAAAATTGTCTTCCCTTCCCTTCTTAATTGAGAAACAAAAACATAAAAACAAATCATTGTCATTATATCTGTGCTTTTAGTATATGCTGCTAAAAACAGTACTGTTATGTATATTTTGCTAACTGTGTAAGAAAATTTTATTTCATAAAAATAACAAATTTAATGGACGTTCATTGATATATGGATCAATAACAACAACTGTATTATTGATTGAAACTGTTTAGGTTTCCAGTATTGATAATTCTATTTCATTATTAACCAGTTTAGTATGTTTCAATGTAGTGGCATGTTTCTGTTTTAAATATTAATAGAAAAAGCAGATTTTGTTAGCTTTGATTGGATTTTCATATTCTTAATACAGTGAAGCCCTATTTTAGTTTGAACGAATTTTTTCAGTTCATAAAGTCCTTTTACCATTTTGAGGTGTTTTATTTTCTTATTATAGGTAAGCCAAATTCACCCTTGTATTCTTCAAAAACAGTTATATAATTTCAAATGTTATTTTATGACAGTCATTTTTCAATTTAATGCCTGGGTTTAGGATTGCCTTTAGTATATTTTAAATAGAAGAAACATTGAATATTACATTTTTTGGATGTAAATAGAGTTTGAAAACTCCTTTTCACAGATTCTTTATATGAAGAAAAATTGATATTATAATTTGTTTTCTTACTGGATGTTCCCAATGATAAAACTTAATTTGCATTTTCTAACTCCATTGATAAATATTAGGAGTGTTTTCATTAAATTTGCCAATGGTTGACAGGTCTTCCTGGAAGTGCTTGTTAATAGTGGTATCAATATTAGGAACAAGAGGTTAAAATAGTCATTATTTGGTTTAACAAATCTCAATACACATAATGCTCCAAATAATTAACAGACTTTATTTGTAAATATTATATTTTTTAAAATTATGTTTAATTTTGTCAAAATATACATATAACATGTAATTTACTATTTTAACCATTCTAAGGGTATAGTTTAGTGACATTAAATACATTCACATTTTATGCAACCATCACCATCACTCATCTCCAGAACTTTTTTCATCTTGCATAACTGAAACTTGTACTTATTAAACAACATTCTCCCCACCATCAAACCACTGGAACCACCATTCTACTTTCTGCCTCTGTGAATTTGATTACTCCAAGTATCTCATATAACTGGAATCATAATTGTTTTTTGGTGACTGGCTTATTTCACTTAGCATAATGTCTTCAAAATTCATCTGAATTGTAGCATGTGTCAGAATTTCCTCCCCTTTTTAAGACTGAATAATATTCCATTGTATGTATATATCACATTTTGTTTATCCATTAATCTGTCAGTGGACACTTGGGTTACTTCCACCTTTTGGCAGTTGTGAATAATGCTGCTATAAACATGGTGTACAAATATCTGTTCATGTCCCTGCTTTTGCTTCTTTTGATAAAAAAAAGAATTCCACCCAGGAGTGGAATTGCTGGATAATACAGTAATTTTATTTTCGATTTTCAAGCAACTGCCATACTGTTTTCCATAGTAGCTGCACCATTTTAGATTCGTGCCAGCAGTGCATAAGTGTTCCTTCCAGTTTCCTCACATTTATCGTGGAGAATGTCACATGTATGTTGGGGAAGAATGTATATGCTGTTGTTATTGGGTAGAATATTCTGTATATGTCTGTTAGAGTTTGTATATGTCTATTAGTTAATTGTGTTTTCATGTCCTCTATTTATTTACTTATCTTATGCTTGGTTGTACTATGGATAGTGGTTCATTAAAGTCTTCTATTATTGTTGTACAGCTATCTACTTCTCCCTTCAATTCTGTCAATTCCTGCTTCATAGATTTTGTTGGTCTGTTATTAGATACCTAAGTGTTTATAATTGTTGTCTTCCTCCTGTGTTGAACCTTTTACTAATATATAATCTCCTTCTTTGTCTCTTGTAATCCTTTTTTTTTTTTGATTTAAAGTCTATTTTGCCTGATATTAGTGTAGCTATCCCTGCTTTCTTTTGTTTACTATTTGCATGGAGTATCTTTTTCCATCCTTTAACCCAATTGTGTTCTTGGCTCTAAAATGATTCTCTTGTACACAGCAGATAGTTGGATCATTTGCTTTTTATTTATTCTTCTGATCTCTATCTTTTGATTGGAGTGTTTAAACTATTTACATTTAAAATAATTACTGATAAGGAGGGACTTCTTTCAATTTGCTACTTTTTTCTACGTACATTATAGACTTTTTGTCCCTTATTTCCTGCATTACTGTCTTCTTTTGTGTTCAGTTGAGTTTTTGTAACCAAATGTTTTAATTCTCTTTTCATTTTCTTTTGTGTATATTCTATAGCTGTTCTCTTTGTGGTTGCCATAGGTATTACATTTAGCATCCTAAAGTTATACTAATTGGAATTTATACCAGCTTAACTTCAATAACATACAAAAACTCTGCTTCTGTATACCTCCATCCTCACCTCCTTTCAATTATTGATGTCACAAAATTGCATCTTTATGTATTTTGTAAATAAAGACATAGAGTTATAATTGCTTTATGCATTATTTTCTTAAATCATAGAGAAAACAAACAGTGGAATTATAAATCAAAGTTACAATAATACTAGTTTTTATAATTGTTCATATACTTTCCTTTACCAGATATCTCTATTTTTTCATACAGCTTTAAGTTACCTTTAGTTTAGTTTAGTTAACTTTCATTTCAACTTGAAGGACTCCCTTCAGCATTTCCTGCATGACAGGTACAGTGGTAATTAACTCCCTCAGTTTTGGTTTTCTAAGAATATCTCAATTTTTTCTTAATTTTTGAAGGACAGCTTTGCCAGATATAGGATTTTTGGTTGACAGTTTTTTCCCCCTTCAGCACTTTGAATATATCAACCCACTGCCATCTGATCTCCAAAGTTTCTGTTGAGAAATATGCTGAATATCTTATAGGGGATCCCTTGTTTGTGATGAGATGCTTTTCCCTTGTTGCTTTTAAGATTATCTCTTTGTCATTGGCTTTCTACAGTTGGATTAAAGTGTGACTTGGTTCGGGTTTCTTTGAGTTTATCCTGCTTAGGGTTTGTTGAGCTTCTTGGATGTTTATATTCATGTCTTTTCAGATTTGGGAAGTTTGGGACCATTATTTCTTCAGATGATCTCTTTGCCCTTTACTCTCTCTTTTCTCCTTTTGGGACTCCCACAATGCATGTGTTGGTCCACTTGATAGTATGCCAAAAGTCCCTTAGGCTCTGTTTACTTTCCTTTAAGCTTTTTTCTTCTTTTTCTCAGACTTGATAATTTAATTGTCTTCAAGTTCACTGATTCATTCTTCTGCCTGCTCAAATCTACTTTTTGAATTCCTCCAGCAAATTTTTAATTTAAGTATTGTACTTTTCAGCACCAGAATTTCTTTTTTGTTTGTTTTTATGTGTTCTATATCTTTATGATATTTATATTTTATTAATATATTGTTTCCTGACTTTCTCCACATTTTCTTTTAGGCCTTTGAGCATCTTTATACAGTTCTTTTAAATATTTGTCTAGTAATCTCATTATATGGTCTTTCTTAGGGACAGTGGCGCTCTCTCTCTCTCTCTCTCTCTCTCGTTCTTCCTTTGAAGGAGCACTACTTTCTTGTTTCTTTGTATGTGTGTGATTTTTTTTTGTTGTTGACACTGAACATTTGAATCTCATAATGTGATAACTCAAGATCACATTCCACCCCTTGTCAGGGTTTGCTGATTTTTGTTTTTGAATTGTAGGGTGTTTCTGAAAAAGACCTGAAGTATATACCATAGGCCTTTTGAGGTCTTTCATGAGCTTGCATGTTCATGGTGACTTTTAAAATTTTCCCATATATGTGGTTCTTTTTGGATGTCCTAGTCTTAAATGTAGGGTCCCGGGCTTCCCTGGTGGCGCAGTGGTTGAGAGTCCGCCTGCCGATGCAGGGGACATGGGTTCGTGCCCCGGTCCGGGAGGATCCCACATGCCACGGAGCGGCTGGGCCCGTGAGCCATGGCCGCTGAGCCTGCGCATCCGGAGCCTGTGCTCCGCAGTGGGAGAGGCCACAACAGTGAGAGGTCCGCGTACCGCAAAAAAAAAAAAAAAAAAATGTATGGTCCCATAAGGAAAAAAGAGAAAAATGAAGGGGGAAAGAGAAGGTTGTTTCTTTAAATTCCCTGGTAGTTGCTTTAGGCAGAGAGGGAGGGGCTTGCAACAATGGCTGTCCACTTCTGTGCCTGCACCTCCATGATCTGAATTAGCAATCAGTGATCAGAACAAAGACTTCTGGTATTTGGAAGATAGATTGTCATTGGCCACCCTGGCTTCTGCAAGCTGTGTCCAAGCTACTCCAAGAATGAACTAATCAATCACTAATAAAAAACTTTGCAACTAAGAAAAGCCCAGGACCATGACTTCATGGGTGAATTCTACCAAACATTCAAATAAGAATTGATACCAACCTTCTTAATCTCTTCCAAAAAAACAGAAGAGTGAACATTTCCAAATTCATTTTACGATGCTGGCATCACCCGGATTCTGAAAACCAGTCAACGACAACACAAGAAAATGAAGTTACAAAACAGTATCCCTATGCACAGAGATGCAAAAATCTTCAACAGAAATCCTAGCACACCAAATTCAAAAGTGAGTTAAAAACACCACAACCAAATGGTATTAACATATGAAAATAAATCAGTGTGATATATCACATTAACAGAATGAAAGACAAAAACCACATGATCATCTTAATAAATAAAGAAAAACCATTTGTCAAAATGCAGCATCCTTTCATGATAAAAATTTGCAACAGATTGTGTATGAAAGGAACTTCAACACGGTAAAGGCCATTTATGAAAAACACACAGCTTAAATCATAATCAGTGGGAAAAATATGAAAGCTTTTCCTCTAAGATATGGAACAAAATAAGTATGCTCACTCTAATCACTGCTATTCAGCATAGTATTGGAAGTCCTAGCCAGAGGAGTCAGGCAAGAAAAAGAAATAAAAGGCATCCAAATCTAAAGAGGCAACCAAATCTAAAGAGAAGAAGTAAAATTATCTCTCTTTACAGATGGTATGACCATACATGTAGAAAACTCTAAAGACTCCACAAAACAATAGAACTAATAAAGGAATTCAGTAAAGTTGCAGGACACAAAATCAGTATACAAAAATCATTGGCACTTCTGTATTAACAATGAAGTATCTAAAATGGAAATTATGAAAATAATCCCATGTACATTAGCAACAAAAAGAATGAAATCCTTTGGCATTAACCAAAGAGGTAAAAGACTTATACAGTGAAAATTAGAAAATATTGATGAGGAAATTTTAAAAGCACATATAAATTGGAAGACATTCATATTCATGAATTGGAAAAATTACATATTGTTAAAATGCTTAAACTGCCAAATTCAATCTACAAATCCAATGAAATCTGTATCAAAATTCCAATGACATTTTTTTTACAGAAAGAAAAACAATCTTAAAATTTATATGGAACCACAGAAGATGCCAAATAGCTAAGCAATCTAAGCATCATACTTCCTGATTTCAAATTATATAACAAAGCTATAGTAATCAACAGTGTGATACTGGCATAAAAACAGAAATATAGATCAGTGGAACAGAATAGAGAATCCAGAAATAAAGCCAGGAATTTATGGTCAACTGATCTTCAACAAGGGTACCTAGAAACACAATGGGGAAAGTATAGTCTCTCCAGTAAATGGTGTTGAGAAAACTGGATATCCACATGCAAAAGAATAAAATTGAAACCCCATCTCACACCATACTCAAAAATCAATTTGAAATGGATTAAAGACTTAAATGTGAGACCTGAAACTGAAAACCTGCTAGAAGAAAGCATAGGGAAAATACTTCTTGATATTGGTCTTACCAACATTTTTTTGGATATGACACAAAAAGCACAGGAAACAAAAGTAAAAATAGACGAGTAAGGCTACATCAAATTAAAAGGCTTCTGCACAGCAAAGGAAACAATAAAATAAAAGGCAATCTATGTAATGTGAAAGGATATTTGCAAATAACGTATCTGATAAGTGTGTTAATATCCAAAATATGTAAGTCATACAGTTTAATACCCCAAATACAAATAACCTGATTAAAAATGGGCAAAATCCCTAAGTAGACACTTCTCAAAAGAAGAAATTTAAATGGCTAGCAGATATATGAAAAGGTGTTCAACATCCCTAATCATCAAGGAAGTGTAAATCAAAATCACAATGAGATATCAACTCATACCTGTTATGGATGTTTATTATAAAAAGACAGAAGTTAACAAGTGTTTGCAGGATGTGGAGAAAAGTAAACACTTGTACACTACTGGTGGGAATGTAAATTAGTACAACCATATGGAAAATAGTATGGAAGCTCCTCAAAAAAATAGAAGTGGAACTAACATATGATCCAGCAATCTCATTGCTGGGTATATATCCAAGCAAATTGAAATCAGGATTGCAAAATGATATCTGCAACTCCCATGTTCATTGCAGTATTATTCCCAATAGCTAAGATATGGAAGCAACCTAAATGTCCTTTGATGGCTGAATGGATAAAGAAAATGTGGTGTGTACACACACACACACACACACACACACACACACACACACACACACACACACACACACACACACACACAGTGGAATATTATTCTGTCTTAAAAAAGAAAGAATCTTGCCACTTGGTAACATGGTTGATGCTGTTGGATGTTATGCTAAGTAAAATATGCCAGAAACAGAAAGAGAAATACTGCATAATCTCACTTATATATGGAATCTAATAAAGTTAAACTCATAGAAGCAGAATAGGATGATGGTTTGCCAGGGGCTGTGGGAAATGGGGTGGTGTACATCAAAGGGTGCACATTTTCAGTTATGCATGATGAACAATTTCTGGAGATCCAATGTACAGCATAGTGATGATAGTTAACAATAATGTATATTTGTAATTTTCTACGAGGATAGATTTTAAATTAAATCTCACTATATACTTATACATACATGATAATAACTATGTAGAAGTAATGGATATATTAATTAGCCTGACTGTGGTAATTGATAATGTATACCTATATAAAAACATCAAGTTGTACACCTTAAATATATACAATTTTTGTGACAATGATATTTCAATAAAGCTGTTAAAAAACAAAGAATAATAAAGTATAGGAGGCATCTGGTGATATAATAACAGTCATCTTTTAAATATATTAAAGTTATTTAGAGTTTTTTTGTGTGTGTATGAGATCCAATTTTTATTTATTTATTTTTAACATCTTTATTGGAGTATAATTGCTTTACAATGGTGTGTTAGCTTCTGCTGTATAACAAAGTGAATCAGCTATACATATACATATATCCCCATATCTCCACCCTCTTGCATCTCCCTCCCACCCCCCCATCCCACCCCTCTAGGTGGACACAAAGCACTGAGCGGATCTCCCTATGCTATGCGGCTGCTTCCCACTAGCTATCTATTTTACATTTGGTAGTGTATATAGAGTTTTTTTTAAAGAGTACAGAGGAGAAATGATTGGAGGTAGCTACGTGTATGTAAAAAAGTGGATTATTAAAGAGTACTTGTCCTTGATGAGTGTTTATAAGAAATGAAAAGTGAGGCTTAATTCACAGGCTTCTGACTTGGGCAAATGGATATAGCTTGAGATAAATAACATTGTTTCAGGGGGAAATCTTAATTCAATTTTGAACATGTTGAATTTGAAGTGTCTCTAAAACATCCAGGAGAAATTAAAAGCAGGCAGCTATA
The DNA here is from genome assembly GCF_937001465.1 of Orcinus orca. Classification (NCBI taxonomy): domain Eukaryota; kingdom Metazoa; phylum Chordata; class Mammalia; order Artiodactyla; family Delphinidae; genus Orcinus; species Orcinus orca. The sequence continues at coordinate 78,893,734 of NC_064565.1, forward strand.
CATGTGGAGCCAGTATAGAGATAAAGATGTGTGAGTCCACAGCATACAGCTTATAATTAAAGCCGTAAAAGCCAGTAGACTCACATGACTGAATTTATTTGAGGAAGAAGAGCTTAGAATAAACATCAAGGAATACTAATATTTTAATAATAGTTAACATAAGAAGAACATGCAGATACCACTGAAGACAAGACAGTGGTAGTAAGAAAACCAGGAAAGTGAGGAAACTTTGAAAGGCAGAAATGATGGACTCAATTAAGGTCCAAGAAGTTAAGCTAATTAATGTCAAATGGCAGGGACTGTTAATGCTGGAGGCTAAGTCCAGATAGGAGTGGATGAATAAGTGGACTATGATCTGAAATGTGGGTAACTGGCTAACAAGACAGTTGGGTGGGAAGAGGGAAATATTTTCATTAACTTGTAAATATAAAGTAGAAATTTCACTCAGATTTTCGCTGAGGGAGTATAAGTGAATGGTAGTGTTGAGAACTCAGGTTTGTACAATCAGAGAAATAAAATTGGCATTGGCAACTGTTGGCATTACTGCTACATTATTTTTGGCATAACACAATGTGATGTGTATACGTATTACTGCATGATCTTTCCTAATTCTAGCAAAAGGATTTTCATGTCATATTTAGCAGGTGCTACTATGAACTGGTGGAACAATTATTGTAGTTTTTGTTGTTGGTTTGTTTATTTTGGCGAGGGCCTCTTTTTTGTTTTGATCAACCAATATTTTATTGGTCTTTTGTTTATTTTTTATACAGCAGGTTCTTATTAGTTATCTATTTTACACATATTAGTGTATACATGTCAATCCCAATCTCCCAATTCATCCCACCACCACCACCACCCCCGCTTCTCTACATCTGCGTTTCTGTTTCTGCCTTGCAAACCAGTTCATCTGTACCATTTTTCTAGATTCCACATATATGCGTTAATATATGATACTTGTTTTTCTCTTTCTGACTTACTTCACTCTGTATGACCATCTCTAGGTCCATCCACGTCTCTACAAATGACCCAATTTCATTCCTTTTTATGGCTGAGTAATATTCCATTGTATATATATACCACATCTTTATTGGGAGGGCCTCTTGAGCTACAGCAGTTTTATGATACAGAATATATGGGACAAGGTAAAAGTAGCTTAGAAATACAATAGCCTCATATATATATATATATATATATAAACAGTCCTTTGGTATTGTGAATGTTGTTCTTAAAAAGCTCATATTTGCTGCCATGGACTGGAGAGAACTAGTTTTGGCTAACCTCGCTCAACATTTTTTTTTTTTTTTGGCGGTACACGGGCCTCTCACTGTTGTGGCCTCTCCCATTGCGGAGCAACAGGCTCCGGACGTGCA